>NW_017100515.1:1229296-1231746 GCF_001263275.1 Habropoda laboriosa | reverse complement strand
ATTCATTTTTGACCGTAGAACATCAAACGTGCACTCGAGGTCGAAATATCCAACAAGGGGTAGCTGTATAATTGGAAATTCGTCCAACTCTCGTTTCGGAGTAATCGAACTTCAAAGGAGAAATTCCGTGAATGAAAAGTTTACGGGATTTCGTTGATAGTTAGAATCTTATGTCTGTAGTTTCTTCGTGTGTTTGCTTCGGATAACGAGTATATCGGGGAGTATTATCGTTTAAGAGATTATTAAATTTCTTCGCTGGGAGAGAATTCTGATTTAACGAAAATCGGAAGCTTCGAATTTCCCGATATTACCGAATAGCTGGAATTCTTGCACACTTTTCACCGGAGGATCGTTTGGGATCCTGGAATCGTCGCTATTGACCCAAGAAGAATTCCTAAATTTTGGCTGTGAAAGTCGGCAGAAACTTTCTTGGTGAAAATATACGTGAAAAATTGAGAAAATTAAGAGTTTAAGAAAAATTGAGGAATAAAATGATTTTAGTATGTTTCAACTGGGAGAAACGATGAAAATTAGCCGAAAAATTAAGTGTCGACCAGCTTACTGTTTGATCTGAAATCTATGATTCAGTTTGCTTTAGAATTCATCATGTCCCAGTCGGTGATAAATCCTGTACGATTTGATTTATGACATGGATTTAGAGAAAACAGATCGAGTTTACGTTTTCGAGGAAGTACGGTTCGGTTAGATAACTAGAAAAGACACCGCGAGGAAGATTAATGGGACATTCTGATACGAACCACGGAGCTTAAGAAAAGAACACTTCAGGTGTGTGCTGTTCTATGTCTGGACTCGATTAATTGCCAGTTGTAGCGTAAACTTTTCTCCAAACTGTTCTAAACACCGAACGTTCTCTGTTTTTGTATTGTTTTCATTTCAATGTAAATGTAATTTCTATTTTAAAATTCCATTCAGTTATCGAGGCTTCTGGCTTGCTTTCAAATATGCAGTTGGTGCAGTTTGAAGTAGAGAATATGATTTAAGAGAAGGAGGATACAAAATTGATTAGCTTTAACTAACTCTTCTATGAAATTGTGAATTTTTATTAAAAAAATTCCATTGCTTGCGGAAGAGATGCAATATGAATCCTTTTTCAAGTATCTCTCGTTGTCAAGTTTTATGGAAAAATCTTAATACCTATGGAACAACTCAATTTTCATCCACTTTTTTACCAATTTCTTCCATATCATTTTGAATTTTTACAGAAAAGTTCCACTACATGTGGAAGAAATAGAATACTAAATATTTTTTAACGAGTTTTCTTATCACTTTGCCAATTTTTACAAAAACATGTGAATTTTTATTAAAAAAATTCCATTGCTTGCGGAAGAGATGCAATATGAATCCTTTTTCAAGAAGTCTTCTTATCTCGTTGTCAAGTTTTATGGAAAAATCTTAATACCTATGGAACAACTCAATTTTCATCCCTTTTTTACCAATTTCTTCCATATCATTGTCAATTTTTACACAAAAATTCTACCACTTCGTTCAATTAATCACCGAACCTCTCCCAATAGATCCTCCATCTCTAAATCAATTTTCTCAAACACTCGCCACGCTTCTAATTCGACAGCGCCACAGAGACGCGTAAAAAAGTAGAACGAACTGTTTGTTTCGTCCAAGTATCCGAATAGATACCGGAGAAATTCGTGTGGCGGGGCCGTACTCCCCTGGCCGTTGTGTGTCATAAGGAAGTTTTTATATCACGGGCAAAAGTTTCCGAGTGTGCTGGTGAAAAACGGCCGGCCATAAACAAGAGACGAATTCTCTATTCCGCTGCTAGAGAATTCTATAACCGTGTAACGGGGGATGGAAATCGATGGAATCGACGTAAAATCGCGTTTCTCTGTTCTACTACTTCTCCAACTGCTAACACGCCGACTTCTATGACTATTTTTTTGGTAATTTTGCCGGATAATTTCTTCTCAAGAGGACGCAGAAAGATACTTTGGGAAAAAAGAATGTCACTTTTTGAAGAAAAATATATGTTATCCTCCGTAATGTGCTCCTTAAAACGACCTAAAATTTATTAAAATCGGACGAACAGAAAATTTTTTATAATATTTCTAACACATGACTGTATCTTTCAATATTTTTTAGAAGTGATTTTATTTACTTTAGTAGGAAATTAAAATTATTTAATTTCATAGTAGAAACAAAGTATATAATTCGTTGCGTCTCTCAATTTTTACACAAAAGTAAGATTGAAAGTTCGAAAAAAATTGTTTGCGCGACAATGCAATCGAAAATGGTAAAAATTGAAATTCATCCCCGAATTTTCGCAGTACAAACAGCCTAATTCCCTACGTCCCTCAATTTTTACACAAAAGTAAAATTGAAAATTCGAAAAAAAAAAAGATTGTCTACACAACAATATCCAATCGAGAATGGTAAAAATGGTCACGTTTCATCCACGAACCGTTCGCGGTAAA
>NW_017100515.1:1201385-1229246 GCF_001263275.1 Habropoda laboriosa | reverse complement strand
TGGCATCCGAGTTCACTTTGTTACTGTCCGAGAAACTTTCGCCCGGGAACTTTAAATAAGCTCGCGTTGTCCTCGTCCCCTTATTAAATAGCGCCGTGTCGCTGTCTCGTTTAATCGCGTTGTCTCCACGGCCGCCTCTTCAATCAACGCGAAACGAGCAACGAATCGAGCAAGATCGTATGCAAATCGGAATTTAACCATCGGAGAAAACGATCATTTCCACAGAATGATTTTCAAGTGAACACAGCAGCTTAAGTGATTTCACATCTTGTTCAATTTCAACGAATTCCCCTGAATTTTGAACGAGATTCAAATTGGTTAATGAATTTTTTTGAAGCAGCGAAGAAGGAAAATTTGGGTAGGCATTTAAAAAAGAGAAGTTTTCGTTTAAATTAAGTAAGGAGAACGGTGAATATTATCTAAAGAATTTTGTATATTACGCGATAAATAGATCATGCAAAATATATGAAATTTAACGTTAATCTAAATTAATCAATTCTTGGGAAATTTATATCGTCGATTAGTTATGCTGTGTCACTTCTTCGGAGAAAGTAGAGAGAGAGTGATTGAATCACTGTTGCACGATTTCAGCCAGTCACGTTAAATTGATAAAGCGAGAGAAGAAATATGAGCGAATGAATAGAACGTGAATTACCATTTAAAATTCATAAAGACACCGTGTATTCAAACATTTACTCCATTCACTGCCAGTGTCTGACCACCCATTACTAATTCCACTGATCATCTCCCCACTCACATCGATGCAACAGATGTGTCGGTGATCAGGAAAGCGGCCTAAGTTACGTATCCTTCGTTTCGAGATATTTAAAATTTCATTGTTACCATTTTTGATATTTTCATTGGCAACTCTGTTTAACCATTCGATTTTTAACTGTTTTGCAAACATACTTAATATTTGTTTAATACACCCGAAGGAAAAATTCTTTTTTTTATCACGTAATCAAATATTTCACGAAATTTTTTTGGTTAAAAGATTTCGACGCAACACGAAATATTTCGCGAAGTACTTGCTATTGTAAAACAAATTTTTCCTTAAAAAAAAAAAAAGGTTTTCGATTAGAACCACTTTCATAATCGCGAACACAATTATCCCCGCGAGAAATCACTTAAATATCTCGAAGCATCGCGGTGAACGCAACCCACACTTTATCACACCTGAACAATCTCTCTCCTGGCCATTAAACACACCAAAGACGCATCAAGCTTTCAACCCAGTCGAAACATTCGCCGTTATCAACGGCCACACATCATCCCTCGAGTATTCTGTAGGTACATTAAGCTTATCGTTCCCCATACATCATCCCCTAAGCATTCTTCGGCATATTAAACCACGAGGAAAGAAATAAACAAATAAGAACAGAGAGGAAGGAATTTTCATTTGGTTGAAGAGGTTAGGTAACGCCCACGTGAGATGAATTTACGATTCAATTTCAACGGTTGAGCCAACGCAGCTTTGCAAATAACTAGTTTGCTAAGTTCAAATGAAATTTCTACTCAGGTATTTTTATCTTCATCGACATCGTTTCATTTAGTTTATAATCTTGCGAATAATTCGCAAAATGAAAAAAACGTACGCCACATATGAACTGCCCTGTATATTAGAGTACAGTTCTGTTTTTGTATATAGAATAATAAAACGTTGCGCAATATTTGTGAAAGAAATAAAATCCACGATAAAAATCTGTTAAACGAAGAAACAACGTGAAATTATGCTACCCGTTTAATTCCCCTATGATTTGTTACACGCATGTGTCAACCTAACCTCTTTCGAGCCATTTCCAACCAGCAATATCTCCCTCGGGTGAAGCATATCGTTTTGTCCGATTACAATCACGGTTACATCTTAATCTCCATTAAAAACTTCCCCTAATTAACACAGCGTATCGAGCAATTAGCATGTCCCCGGTAGAGGCTCTTCCAGCCTCTTCCAGCGAGCAAACGAGTCGAGAGCCGGTCCAATTTTAGGCGAACGAGAACTGTTGACCCGGAACGTTGCACAAGATTCGCTTCGAATCGACGCGAACTCCACTTCGACCCGACATGCACACACACACACGCATGCAGCGCCACTCGAAACGTGAAAGTCGGTTTGCAATTAAAAAGTTTCCTTACCGGCCTATTCGCGCGTAAAAACGAAGAACGCCACTTTTCCATCTCGAGAGGGGCGTAAACGTCACTCGAGATCGTTTAAGAATTGTGAAGTATAAAAAAGAGAAGAGAAAAAAGAGGTTATTCTCGGGAAAAAATGTGTATTTCTTCAAGTAGATATAACCATCTAATCTGTCAATCGAAAAAGATCGCATAATCCGAAGAAAGCGTTCATAAACATTTAATTCTAATTTCGTAAAAATAATTCACAAAAATCACAGTTCGAGGTACGTACGAATCTTCGATAATTCGAGGAAAAAAATTGGAGAAAGAATGATTTCTCGAGTGCACTGGGATTTTAAAAGAATAACTTGCGAGAATCGCGGCTCCAATCGGGCGAGAAACGGCGAGAAGGAATCATTGAATTGAAGAACGCCCGGGTTTTGTGTGCGTGGCCCGAGAAAGGTGATGTATCCAGTACAGATGTGACACGAATATTTCCGTATTACCGGCTCTCGATCGAGCGTCGGCTGCACTTCGAGATTCTTTCCACCCATCTCCACCAATCGATCTCTCTCTCTCATTCTCTCTTTCTTTCCCTCTCTTTTTTCCTCTGTTCGTAACCTTTTATCGTGGATGACACAAGCTCTGCAAAGCAGGATGAAAACTTACACTGGCAAACGTTTTACAATTTTTTCTTCCATTTTCCTCTATTTTCTACGTTTCTTCTTTTCTTTTTTTTTTACATCGCGCATTGTGGAATCTTGATAACCCAGACCAACGCGTTCGTTCTGACCTATATCGCGACTCAACACCCGCATGGAAACTGGCGCAGACCATTCGATCTCTCGAAATTCGCACTCGCATGCAACTTCATTCATTAACGATAGTGCAGCAGCAGCAGTGTGTATGCGGTTATGATAGGTTTATTGATTCGTGGATTTATGGTTTCTCGAGAGTGTGCGTTCTGTGCTGCGTGTTTTTCTCATTGTTTTTCGACGATTACTGCGCGGTCAAGGCTGCGCGTGTACCTAACCTAACCTAATCTACTTCACCGACAATTGACACATTTGTCGTTTAAATGTGAGCAATCTTTTTCCAATTTTTTTTTCTCACTTTTTTTCTAGAGAAACGTTTCCCTTTTGTAATCAAATGTATCAGTTTCGTAGAGAGCTTCGGAGATGGAAATCTTATTTAAAAACGGAAAGGTTAAAGGACGAAAAAGAGTGTTGTTAAAAAATGCAGAAAATTCTTAGAGAAAAGAATTGAACGAGATACGTGACAGGTCAAACTTTTCAGTTTGAAGTTCGAGCTTTCAGGCTTATTATTTGGGTCAACGTTGTCCACGTATTGCTACGTGATTTTTGACTTGGTAAGTAGTATTGACGTAGTCCTACGTGATTCTCGGTTGGTTCACAACTCGAGTATCATTTGATGATCTTTCGACCAGTGGTTGGTGCATTGCTACGTCACTCTTAATTGGAGGATGCATAATTACTTAATAACGACGAAACAACCATGCCTTTAGTAATTATTCAAGCGTCCATTATTAGCAATTTAATTATCCGATAAAATTGTGAAATAAAGCATTTATTAATCAAACTGGTAACCTACACTGAAAACAATATTTCTATTTATGAAATTAATTTTGGAAATTCAACTACCTGATAAGATTGCAAAATGAAACGTTGATTAATCAAACTGGTAACCGATATTAAAAGTAATATCTCTATTTATTAATTTAATATTGAAAATAATAGCTGTTCATTCGACGAAATATTTCTAAAAGGAACATAACTATCCTTCCAGTTCACCGATCACAAAAATTCTCATTTCCCGCTTGTTCAACGAAGCGCAAGAGGCGCTGCAATCGAAGAAATAATAATCTCCATAAATTCGACGTGCATTTTTCTCTTCGTGTTCCTCGGTCTCATACTCCTGGAATTTTCTCAAGGAAATGGGGAAAAACCGACGTAACAGTAGCGTTTCGGCTCGAAATCATACGGGATCATGATAAAAATTTCGAAATATTCCTTTTCCGTGCAGGCAAATGGGTCGAATTTGGCAACAACCGCTGGAATTACTTTCACAATAGCGTCATGTACACGCGATCCACGTCACGAACGTGACCGGCGTGATTAATCGCCTTCCAGCGTTCCTTTCAGATGTTTACGCTTCTCTAGCTGGCATCAGCCCATAATAATTACAATCCCGTAACGTCTACCTATGATCTTTCATGGAAATCGCGCGAAATTTAATATTCGAAAATGCACTTGCAAGAATTAGAATTAAGATCGTAGATTCTTGTAAGTAAATCGATCGGAAAAATGGTACACTAATTTCAAATACGATATGATAAATCTAAAATTATTTAAAAATCATTCTAAACTCTATCTCGATAAATAAATTCATTTTCAGAAAACGAAGAAACCATTCGATCTCCTGTTGGACGAAATAAATTATTCCTCCTTGAGAATCCACCTTAAGGAATCTCGATAAAAAGTTACAACTGAGAAAGTTCCATATTTCAGTCAACAGGGAAGAACGCATTTTCCCAAAACTTGGAAAAAATAGCAATAAGAAGAACTATATCTAAAAAAAAAGTTTGTTTCCACTGGACGACAAAATTCAGCAAAAAATCACAGCGAAGAGAAAAGATCACTTCTAAAAAAAAAAACTACGATTCTCTATTCGGCAAAAATTGCAAAAGCCATAGTTGGCCAAGTTTTATAGCTTGCTGAAAGTAGTGGCGCAACGTTGGCCACACTGTACGAGGGAGAAAAGTTTTCTCCCTTTTCCGCTGACAGAGGAACTTGGTTCTCTGAAAAACTCCCTTTCTTTCTTTCCTTTTTTTTAATTTTGCAAGTTTGCAGGGGAGCTTAATAGAAGTATCGAGCAATCTTTCTTTCTCTTTTTTTTTCTATTCTTTCGTTCTTTGGGGTTCGGTCAGGTGAGCAGAGTCGGGCGATGAAAAAATGCTGCCATTGAGAACACGTTGATACATATCAAGCGAGAGGATCAAGAACGAAAGAGAAAAAAGGAGAGAAAAAAAAATCCCTCGGTGAAACTTCACTTCTGCTATCGTAGGAAAATCGATAACGCGTATACTTTTTCGCTGCCATAGAGGATCCACGGGGGAAATATGTACACTCATCGTGGCAGTTTCCATGAGAAGAGTATATCGAGATGCATTTTTGGTATCGAGAAACGTTCTCCGAACTTTTAGCACTCGAGCACCGACAATACAGCGCATGTGTGAGCTCAATGGAATGATTCCTGAGTGCTTTCTTTTCTTCTTTTTTTATAAAAAATATCTATTTTTTTCTTTAAGGATTTAAAGGAATTGAGATAAAAGATCACCCACTGCTACTTGAGGCTAACTCATAATTCATTTTCTAATTAAAAAATTAAATTTCCTAAATGTAGATCCTAATTTTTATGGTTTCTGAGTCTCTTTTTCCGTTTTTTCTTTGTTAAATATCGAAGAACAAGTTTCTTGTCATTTCTGTGTAACATGGAATACCTTGACAATTTTTCTTGTTCAAACCAACCAAGGACTTTGCCAATTTTTATTTTCTATCTCTATGAAATTATTCTTACTAACTATCCAATACTGAATGAAATATTTCAACATATTTTTAAAGCAAATATTAAAAGTAGAATTCTAGATTCAAGCCTAAACAGTTATCTTAATCACAAAGAAACAATTCCACTAAATCCTTGATACGATCTTCCTCCGCTCTGAATTGAAACTCGTTTATCTTTGGTCCACAGAAAATTCCACCTCGGCTAGTTATCTCACGACGCTAATCCTTGTTGAATTTTGTCAAAAAGAAGAAAAATTCCAATGTTTCCTGGCAGACTGGAAAAATCGAGAAGCGTTCGACGTCCTTGACTCAAAATCTTTCGTTCTAACTATAGGCACCAGCAGACCGTTGATGTACAAATATCGCGAAGACACGTATACCGGGCACACCGAAGTTCAAGTTCAACAAGCAGAAATCTTGAACAGCCCTCCGGCTAGCGAAATTATTCACGTGCCTTCTGCACTGATTCACGCTTCGAACACGTTTCACTTTCGTCGATTCTCGATACCGATAGCCAGTCCGCCGGACATTTTTTACGGCTTTTCGAGAATCGTGCACGAAATCGTCGCTTTTTATCGAAGAGAATCTCGCGGATCGTTGAAACTTTCGTCGGTGTTGCGTGTCGATTATCGTCTGTTACGTCAACGAGCATGATCGAGTGGAAAACTGATAAGAAACGTGACGGAAATGTCGTTTTATTTTTTTCATTTAAAATCGTGTTCTCTGGAGATCGAAAGAGATTGTACTACGATTGTTAGGTCATCTGAAAGTTAGCGTAATATAGTATCCTCGTTGCAATGGTAAAGTTACGAAACAGCAGAAACTGAATTCTTCAAGAGAGGATTTATTGAAAATACAGAATTGTCATTTTTCTGGAAAATTAAATTAGAATGGTTTGCACGGAATTTATCGAAGACACAGAACTGTTTCGTAAATGGTACAGAATAGAAATTCGTGTCTTCTTTTTGGAAAAGAGAAGAAGAAGTAGAAAAGTCTGATCAAATTTATTCCATCCAAGTAAAAAAAAAATAAGTTTATCTAACTTATTTGCTAATTCACTATATTATTTATATTTACTCTTTTCTTTAGTTAATGGATAAAAGATGATTTCACGTTGAGTGACAAAATGGCTTTCTTCTCTTATGAAGAATGGAGTTTTTACAATTTTGTGACTTTACTATTGGAACGAAGACACACCATAGTATATTGTTTAATTCGTTAGAAGAAGTATTTGTATGCTGTTTCTAACGAACGTATTCAGCTAAATTGAAGTAAAAAGGTTCCGCAAGGGATACAGTAACTTCTGATTCAGCGAAGAAAGTTTGGAGAACTAAAATGACGTTACTTAACAGACTCCAGTACCTACTCTTCCTTGTTCTAATTGAATCTCCTACGATTGGGAAGGGTGGGCAACTTCTGCCAGATGGAACTTGGCTTGTTGGTGAAATGATCTGTACAAACTACGACCACGAGTTTCTGTGAAAATGAAAGTTGACCGAAGGAGAAATTATCAGAGACTGTGCTATTTGCTGTAATGTTACGATTAAACGAATTGTATATTATAAAATAAAAAATTACATCGATGAAACGAATTCTATCACACTTTTCTACGACGATATGAATTTCTATTTTGTACCGTTTACGAAACAATTCTGTATTTTCGATAAATTAGACGTGAAACCATTCTAATTCAATTTTCCAAGGAATGATCAATTTTCATTTTTTGTTCCATTTACGAAACAATTCTGCATCTTGGGTAAATTCGACGCTAAATCTTAAGTGAAATAAAGAACTAATTAAACGAAGAAAAGAAAAATTAAAATAAAGAAACGGAATTCTTATTCTGTATCTTCCATGAATTCCAATTGAATTTTCCGAAAAAAAGAAAAAACGCGAATTTCTACTCTTCATCTTCGATAAATCCTACGTTAAATCACTCTAATTCGTTAAGCATAAAAATTACAATAATTTTCTGAATCACTCTTCTCCAGTAGTACGAAAAAAACGAGGAGAAAAACGGAAGCATAAAACGTGAAAATATTGAAGCGGTAAAAAAACGCTTGGCGCAATTAACCTTAAACAACTGGACTGAATGAAAGCAATTAACGGAGCGAAAGGATGAATGAGAGGGGCCTCGACTGGTCCCGTTGAAGCTTTCCAACATCACCACACCGAGTTTTCTATAAATATTTCCTCTGATGCATCCGTGTAGCGGCTTTTAAAACGGCGCTGATTTATTTTTCGTCGAGCGACGGCGAGATTAATCGGCGCCTAACACGCCGCGTGATATCGCGTCGTTGAAAGGGCCGATGTAGAACTGTCTTTACGTAACGAATGGAGCAACTGTTGATCGCGAAACGATGTCCACCCGATGCTTTTCTCTCTTTTTCTTTTTCTGCAAATTTATCGAGCGCCTCTGGTCGTTTTTCTCTTTCGAATGCGCGTAACTTAATTCCGTACGCCGAGAACAGCCGTGAGTAATAATAGTAATCGCTGCTGTTTTGTAATAATCTTCGGTGAGTGAACAATTGAACTGAAAGAAATCATAAAAAAAGAGTGAATGTAATTGGTTGTTAAAGTTACGTTTAATAATGTTCAGCGAGTGATGAACATTTGAATAGAAAGGTATTCATGAAGAAGAGTGAATGTAATTGGCTGTTAAAGTTACGTTTAATAATGTTTAGCAAGTGGTGCATAATTGAATAGAAAGAAATTCATGGAAATGAGTGAACGTAATCGATTGTTAACTTCTGCATGACAAGAATAAATAATTATATTTAGAATTTTATAGAAGAGAGTTACAATGAGTTTGAAAAGTAATTTTAAACAAACTCTTATGGAGAAGATGATAGTCTTTCTGGAGAGAATTAGTACATGTACATATACTGTTTAATACAATATCAATATACAATTATTATTGATATGGCCTCAAGTAAAGAGAGGAGTGTTAATTTATGAACACCTTGGACTAAATTTTGGTCATCTTAAAAAGGATTTTCACTCGTTACATGTTCTTATATTCAAGTGTTAACTTGCCACCGTAATTTATGCCCTTCTTGAACTTTCAAATCATTAAAATGTACAAATTGGTAATGTACAGTCGTTATAAGAAGTTCACAGAGCAATTAAGGAAGAAAGTTCCCGTTATCGGTATGCAACAGGACAAATCAGAGAGTGTAGCGAGCAGGTAAACCGTATCTTGATCAATTTACCGACCGCTGTGAATCAATAAAGGGCCGATAATTCTCCAGCGACTTCGTTCCAGGCGCCTAAGCAGATCGCGAATTAATCTCGACGACCCCCGTCGATTAATCAGCCGATTCCACACAGGCGGAAGATAAATTGCCTTGCTTTTCAAGTGCCCTCTCTTCTCCTTGCTCTTTGTGTCGCCTCCTAGTCTCCTTTCCCGCAATTCACCTAAGCGGACGGTAAAAAAAATTCCGTTGAAAAGCTGAAGCGAAGGAGAAAGAATATAAAAGATTCTACTTAAAGCCTCTATTTTTCGAGGAGAATGCTTGTCGTTATCTTCCGAGAAAAGGACGATCAACATGTAGTTCGCGTGAAACTGTGTTTCCTTAAGAAGACTTTGTTTCGAACGAATAAGAAAATTCTTATTACAAGAACCAAAAAAAAAAAAGGATAAAAATCTCTATCTTTGAGAAAACTGTTCCTTCCCCGACAGAGAAAGTTACAAAGAACTTCGTCAAGGACTCGATTTCTGTGTAACAAGCTTTCTCACTCTTGAATTAAAAATCAAAATGAGAAAAAGATTCTTCGTGAATTCTTCATCTTTGATGAACTTCACTCTTCATAGATACATGGTAGAAACGTGAAATTCTTGGTGGACTCTGCTGTTGATAGATACGCGATAAAAGCTCTACTCCCGAGAAACTGTAGAATTCTGCATGAACTCCACTCTTGATAAATATGCTCGCTGCGAAACTTGGCTCGTCGTCCGCAAAGATCAGACAAAGTCCATGGAGAAGCAGCAGTCAGGAGTGAAGACGCCTACGTGAATTCCTCGATTCCATCGTTTCCTTGATCCCAAGCGGCGTTCTATAAAATATCGGCTGTCTTCGAATGGAGAAGGATCAACCTCTAGTTATGTAGGTCGGCAACGTCAACCGTACTTGTACGGATTATACTTCATACCTTTTGCCTTTAGGAGATGCTCCCCGCGTCTCTCCACATCACGTTCCTGTATTCTTGGAAGCGTTCGTCATTGTACCGTGCGATTTCATTTTTATGGTGCTTCACCAAGACGACGTTTTAATGCTCCTCGCTGCTTCTCCTCCTCTTTTCTTCTTCTTCTTCTTCTTCTTCTTCTTCTTCTTCTTCTTCTTCTTCCTCATCCAACAGCAGCTTTATTTTCCTCCTTAGAGCCACTTTTATGGCTAGAGTACCCGTTTCGGCTGCATTACGGGGGAAAGTGTAGGATAGTGGATGTTTTAGGTAACCTGGTTGGATTATGGTTAGGTTAGGTTAGAGATACTTATGAGATCAAATAAAATTGAATTGTTTCAACGTTTTTTTTACCTGAGTATCCAGAAATAATATCGCATTTTACAAGTTTGTATAAATGGATAATAAGCAAATGAAAGTTATTCTAATTATTTCAACATTACGGTGCAACTGAATCTTTCGAAACACCCTATATGAGATATAAAATTATTACAGATACTTAACGTTCAATTTCCTTTCAATAATATCGTATTAAAAATTTCAGTCGTAATTCATTCAATTCGTAATCTCATAATAGATTGATATTATAATAGGTCCGCTTGGCCATCGTGCAATTATTCAAATTATGCTACGGCCACACGCTAACCTAACCTCGCGTGACCGACGAAAAGTACACACGACGTTAAACTACAAGTTCTGCCAACACGATCTTGCCTGATTAAGAAACTTCCTGATTTTCTACTTTCTTCGATCTCCCTCGATGAATAGCATGATCAGTATTTGGTGAAAAGTTTTCCTCCTCTTCGATCACTATGTTAAAGTTCAACGTCAACGCCACAGAAATTCTTATTCCCGCAAGCTCTTATCCTGACGTTGATGTCTTCCAAGCTACTCTTCGCCGTGTACAGGAAGTCCTATATTAGATTCAAGATGAAAAGCACTTTTCCTCGTCCTACTTCCCCACCTCTACCCTTTTTTTCCTCTGTCAGCAACCGTTACGAGTTTTTTAATATTCAATTTTCATTTGATCGATCGAGAAACTTTTCTTCTCCGTGTCGAGTTATCGTACACTCTCGAAGACGCAAATAAAAATTACGACGACAGTAATTATCGGACTACCCCGTATAAAGAAATCTTTCCGCACGATTCCTTTTTTTATCACGCGATAATTTACGGCCTATCTCGTAAAATCGACGTTTTATTCGTACGCCATTTTTCCCGCGTAATTATATGTAGTTGCTTCCATGTGTTTCCGTTTGTCGGCTCGTAAGCGGTTTTTATTGTAATTTTAATTTACAATCGGTGCGATCCTTGCAAAAATACACGCCTCGAGTGCCCTCACGTTTCCTCCTACGATTAAATCGAGTCTGAAAGAAAAAATATACCACAGGACACGTCGTAAGGAGGATCTCGAATAAATAGGTTTAATGGTGGCCAATAATAATATGGCGGCAATAACGATCGCGCGGACGAAACGGAAATAGACACGCGTAGTAGTATGCAGCGCAGCAAGTCAGACGTTTCCGAGTGTGCACACGAGAACTACGGCCAACTTGTCCCGAAGAATACTCTCGGCCGGAATCCAGGCCAGAAAAAAGCTCCAATTACTCGTCGTTCGTTTTTTCCCCGGTGTTTCCGTCTGGCCGGAACATTTCGCGCCCGAGCAAGCTACAAACGTCACTTTTTTTTTTTGCTTGCTCTCTGGCCTCTGTTCGCCCTGCGGCACGAAGATGCAAACAGCATAGTTCGTTAGAAGAAATCGACACCCTGTCGAGACATTAATTTTGCAGATAGTTTCACGCTACATAATTTGCGCGCCAATTTTTAAAATAGTAATGTTTCGTAATTCCTAAAGTAATACATATAATTGATTAGTTTGCTTTTCTTGAAAAAGAAAAGTAGTTTATTCGATCGATTTGCGTGTATTTTATCGTGTCCTATAGACTACTGAAGAGTTTATACGTATTAGAATTACAAACGCAACTTCTTTATTTACGTATTATATTACCACGAGGAAAAAAGAAGGAATTAACGAGGGCAACGGGTACATGTGGCGATTGGAAACTTGTTGTTTTGAAAGTTAAGAACGACTAAACTAAAGCATCGTATATAAAGGGTGGTTTAAAAAAAGATTAAGGGAATAGAGAGGATAAGGTGGCAGTTTTGACAGACAACTTTAACATTCGAATTATTGGTGACTCTCGCCAAGTCACGTGATACTAAACATTTCGAACTACGGTCACAAAGTATACACGAAAATTCCTAATTCCTACTAATAAACATTTACCACTAACTTCCTAAATATAGACAGTAAAGTTAAGGCTTTAAATCGGCACGAGAATCATTACACGTATTAAACGTCGCTTCAAGGCTCCGTGCGCGCTTCATTCTCTGTCAAACCTTTCAAACTCTCAAGGCAAAAGAGCTCGAAGGACCTCCGTGCGACCGTAGTGGCTGAACGAGCGAGAGGAGTAGGAAAAGAAGGCAGAGAAACACGATCTCGTGTGTATCATTATTAGCCTTCAATGCGGCTCTCGAATGTTGTCAAAAAATATCCACGGCGCAACAAAACGCCCGTGAGAAAGTATGCACACAGATAAACGTGAGTGTTACTCACAGTTTGGTAAGGTTGACAGTGGATGGAAGTACAGTGACGTCGAGAGGCTGCAGGATGGAGAAGAAGCCAGCCCCGCGACAAGAGTATTCCCGACCGTCGGCAGTGACGTTGCAAGATTCCAGAAGTCCGGGTATACTCGAGGACCCCGGTTGCTCCTCGGCAGAGCAAATCCGGCAGAGGACCATCGCCAGAATGACAGCAGCAGCAGCGTTGCCGCGACAGGACTGCGTGCACATGCCGGCCAACTTGCTTCTCTTCCTTCCGTCCGCCGGAATCGCCGCGCCCAGGACACCACGTTTTCACTTCACCATTAGCATTATATAGTATTACTAATCGCACATCGAGACACGGTTCCCCTCGACAAGCGAGAAGACGTACGCACAGAACAACAGCGTGTTTGAGAGCTTGCAAGCTCGCGAAACAGGCAACGCGCGCGCTCACTCGCCCTTCGACACGATTCGAGCAACCGATCAACGCGTCACGGCTTACGTTTACCAACTGACAGCACGGCTACGTGCGTAACTGCACTGATTCGCTAACTCGCTCGCGCCCCTAACCCCCACCGCCAACCCCGGTCACCGCCTCAAGCCAATCAACTTTCTCCGCCGTGCGCGCTACCGATACTGTTGCTGTTATAGACTCGCGGCGATCGACGCTCCGCGATCTGCCGTATATAGATATTCGATCGATTTTGCAGTTTTGCTTTTCTTTTTTCGCTTTAGTTTTTGTGTAAGGATGGATGATTAAATGGATTTCTGACGGTCCAATGTTGCCCGCTTGGTTGGTGGAACAATGAAGGAAGTTTGTGTGTTTTAAGTTACTTTATAGTTGAGAGTATTTGGATTGGTTTTGGATTAAGTATTGTTTTGGTGCAGAGTGTGAGAGTTTCAAGGTTGCGTGTTTGGACGTGTAGCACGTATTCGATACTTCCGCTTAGGATATAATATTCGAGGCCTGAAATTTATATCGTATAGCTAGATAAAGGGACAATTATCGAGAGATAAGATAGCATTTCTATCATGCTTTAAGTAATAATTGATATGATAATCGTGTAAATGCAAGTGTCGTGAGTTTCAAATAATGTATAGCGAGCCCTCTCTAGGCTACGTATTAAAGCGTGCAATAATAGCAATCGGTAATTATCAGTGAATAAAGTAGGGTACGATAAATGGTTTTCTTCTATGGGTAATTAAAATTTCTGCAAAATTTTTAACAATGAGGTATTTTTTTGAAAACGTACACTTGACTTTCACAATTTTTTTATGCATGTCCAAAACGTAATACTAATATAATGCAAATCATGTAGTACCTATAAAAGTCTACAATTAAGAACACGCAATCGGTAATAAAAAAATAATTAAATGAATGTATGTATGAGTCATTATGGTAATGAATATATTTCGATTTATTTTCGAGTTTATGGAGGGGTGGATGTGTCGAAGAGTGAACGGAAGAGAATGGTAAACATCTATGTACTTCATTTACAAACTGATCGATTATACAAAATACGCGGCCAATTGAGCCATCTTATCTTTCGGGGCATGAGGTTTTCCCCGACTACGACCTTTAGTGTGACCACGACCGCGAGTCGCGACCGGTTTCGAGGCGACAGCACGATGTTTCTCTACGAGAGCCAGGAAGGCTGGTGTGCAAAAGACACAACCTGTCATCTCCGTGGCTTCGTTAGGAAGCTTGGTTTTCTCCTACAATCAAAAAATTATTCCAATCATATTTAAAATGAAAAAATCCTTTGATTCTCGAATACATAAGAATGTATTGATGTCAATGTGACGTTTGAGATTGATCACTTTACCTGCTTATATTCCACAGTGACTAATTGCGCCCCACAATCGCACACGTCTGTATCGACAGTTACCTTGTGAGCATTCTCGAATAAATGAATAATAACGTCGCAACGATTGCATCCAAGTTTCCATTTGGGTGCAGCCGAAGGATCAAGTACGAGTATACCAGCGTTGCACTCTAGACAACTCGATAAACCATTAGAGTTCATGCCGTGTGGGCATGTTGGATGTGTGCAGGAATTACAACCGCTCATTCCCTTTTTCATATCTCTAGAATTTGAAATTTATATGTGAGTTATAACTTTGGTAATATAAAAGTGAATATTCCGATGTGAAAAAAAGTACCTAAATGGAGGATTATTGTAACAATATGGACAGAACGTGTAGCTCTTTCCTCGTGCTCCGGTGGACCACGAGAGCAACTCGAAATCATCCAATGGACACTTGAGTTCTTTATATATTCGTATATTGCCATTTTGTGGAAGATTATAGGTCTCGTTACAGTGTGCACAGTGCATCCTCGATGGTTTTGTTTGTATATATTTCATATAACGTCGACACTTTCCACATCTAGAGTGTGCTTTACCCGATGCAGACAGAGGAGTAAATGAAACTTCAAACAACTGATCCATCGCCTCTATACTTTTCACAAAGTAATGGAATTTTTGTTTGAAAATTTCAACCGTATGCTGTAGCACAGCGTGGAAATCTGCACGTCCCAGAGCTATTAAATTCAATTGTTCCTCTACTGCTGACCTCATTGTAGGTAAAACTAGCTCAGGATCTATCTAATATTAATAAAAAATTATCACATGATGGATTAATGAATTGTCCCCTTTGTGTGAAGTGGGTATATACCTTTTGATATCCATGTACTAATACAATCCCTAGAGAAGTAGGAATTAACTTTCTACCAGCTCCAACATTGACATAATTTCGTATACATATATTGTTTATATGTACTGGAATAGAAGCGTCAGTTCCAATACTATGTTTCTCCATAAGAGATATCAATTCAGATTCTGTTAGATAATCTGGGGGTTGCGTGTAGCATTCGATTAACTTTGTCTGTAAAAAATATAAAAATAAATAATTAGAAATTGATCAATATAAAAGTCATCATTCTTTAGTCTATGTGATTACAACCTCCTGTATATTGACTTGTTCACCAGGTGTAAATTTAGGCAAAGTGTCGTTGTTTCCAAGCGCCTGCCAAGTAAGTATATTAGTATATCCGGGATCTAGTAAACTGTGACCGTTCGCCGTGAACATTTCCATTCCTATCTCAAATTTAACCGTGGTACTCAGATATTTACAATCATGAGCCAGCTATAAAGAATGTACATGTAAACCTTTTAAAATTGGAGAAATTTGCACCTCGTTATATTAACGATACTTACTGTAGCAATAAAATGTCGTGTTATGAAATCGTATAATCTCCACGAATCCCCATCAAGTTCACTTCGTGTAGCATGTTTCATTGGCGTAATGGGTGGATGGTCCCCAACGTTAACTCCCTTTTTCGGTCTATTAATACCTGTCGCCAATATTTTACGAACATGATCTCCCCAATCAGAACTACTCTGTTGTTGTTTTAACGTTGCACTGAATATGAAAATTTTGTTTACCAGTTTAATGAAAATAAAAAAAGAATATGAGGTTTATATAATTTAGCTTACAGTAAGTCAAAATTATCTGGGTATAATGTTGTTTCGGTTCGAGGATAACTTATATATCCCTGAACGTATAGGCGTTCTGCAATCTGCATAGCATAATGCGGACTCATACTTAAGCCCGAACTTGCTACCCTCATCAATTCTACTGTGTTTAGAGCTATGGGCCGTGGCTTTGTTTTCTCCGTGCTTTCTACACTTATTACCCTGTATTATTTAATATGATATATAATATTACTGTGCTGTTGTAACATTAATTTAGGATATTGATAAATAGAAAATGCGCAAAATTTACGTTGCTTGCTCGTATTCCTTAACATGACTTAGAAACATATTTGCTATTTCCTTATCGAAAGATCGTACTCGGCTCCAATTCACAATAATGGCTTGGCCATCAGAACATTTAACTGTAACCTTCAATGCATTTCAGTTTATCTTCATCTTCTTACTGAATTGTAGAAGAATTATATTCTAATATATAGTATAATATATTTATTCTAACAGCTATAAATTATACCTGTAGAACCCAATATGGATCTGGCTTGAATGTCTGAATTTCATCATGCCTTTGTACACAGAATCCTAATGTAGGTGTTTGACAAGGACCATAGGAAATGAGAGAAACATCTAAATTTCCATATTTTCCCTGAAAAAATTTTGTCTGAAACCTTGTAAAAGCACAACCAATTCTTAAATCCAGTTCTTGCCGAGCATCGACACTTTTTGCTTCATTTTCATTTGGCCTCACTAAATTTTCTAATGCAGATTTTATATCCTTTTCTGTGATAGCAGAAAATCTTGCTCTCCAAATATCCTAAAAGAAATATTATACTTACGAAATTATTTTGAGTAGTATAATCACTTACATTAATATGGCAACACCTACATTTGAAGTTATTCTTCTATTTGTACTTTGCTGAATTGAATTTATAACTTCAAAACAAATATTTTCACCCTCTTTGTCACAATCTAGCCACAATACTAAGGAATCACAGTGACCTCCTTCTTTAGCCAGAAAATAAGGGATTTTTAATCTAGGAACTGCTTCTTTCTTTTCAGTTGGACACACAAATAACTCTGCCTTAAACATGACAACAAATAACTTATTAACATCTATAAATGTGTATGATACAATTCCACAGAGCAATCAGTTTTCTATCTTACAGGGTCAACTTTGTCCCAGTTACTGTATTTTCCGATAAAGTATAATGTCATAACATGACCATAAACAGAGGTCATTTTAAAATTAACAGTCTCTGACCTGAATTGACCTATCCATTCATGCACTGAACAAGATCCATTTAAACCTAAGAATTATATCCCATTAAGAAACGCATTATAAAACTATTTATGTACTAACTTTCCAAAACCTAACCTACCTTTTCTGGTAGTACATTGACCATTGCTTAAAATATTGGCTAAAGAAGCTGCCAAGGATGGTTTTTCAGCGACCATTAAAACCGACTTCATTTTTGTAAAGTGTTTTATTTATATACTTATTTCTACAGAAAAATATTAATATTTACTACAAGTGTCTCACAACATTATACTCAGCGGAGTTTACTGTGCGAGTAACACGCATGACATGTCATACATTTCGAAAAACATACAAAAATTGTTAGATTTCTTAAAGTAGCTGTCAGTTTTAGATTTTATTTTTCTGTACTTATAAACGTTTCAGTTTTTAAACATTGAAATGACAAGCATAAACTACCTTCCTATTTCTTGACATGATGTAAAGTAAAGGTACTAAGGGACTATAACAACTTTACTTCTTTATGCATAAACGGTTTCATTAGTTTTTTATACAATAAAAATTTGATCTATGTAATAGTAGACTTATCAGTTTTAATTTACTTCATATTACACGCGGCAAAAGGGTAAATAACTATATTAATACCTGCAGTTTTACGAATAAGTCCCTAAAGCTCGTACGGCTTATTCAGTAATTTCCCATAAAGTAAATATTTAATTTACATTATTTCAATTAAAATTTGATTATTTGATTAAATAAATGTACCAAATATACGCAAAAATAGAATTATTAAAGTGGAATAATAATTTTTTATTTCTTTACTATGCTATCAAATTAATGTATTATAGTCGGCTATTCAAGTTGTACACTAGCCTGAGTTGTTTACACGACCCTTCATAATTCGATGGTATTATTGTGTGAAGTAGATTAAAAGCCAGACACATTAATACAGTGATACAGTGTGTCATGATATGTTTCCAACTTTAAGAAGTCGAGTCTGAAATGTCAAAATCATTGCATTACCCGGTTATACATAGTAACGCCTTTAATCATTTTGAATCTGTGACTCATCGCGTTTGTCACCATTGCGTCTGAAGAATCAGATCTTATTTTCAATAAAAAACCCTTAACCTAATCATTACTTTTGAAAGCAGCTATCTTTGTATGTGCTCTATTTATGTGAACATTTTTATGATGTTTAACATGCTTATATGATTTGTAACAGGTAAAGTGATTACATTACTTGCATTATAATCATGGAATGGTTATTTGGAAAACGAGTTACTCCTGAGGAGATGCTCAGGAAAAACCAGAGAGCTTTAAACAAAGCTATGCGTGATCTAGATAGAGAGAGGATGAGAATGGAACAGCAAGAGAAAAAAATTATTGTAGACATAAAGAAACTTGCCAAAGATGGGCAAATGGTAACCCAATATGATTTTATAAAATATATTTTTAGTATTATTAAGTAATTGTTGTAAATGGTTCAATAGGATGCAGTGAAGATTATGGCTAAAGACCTTGTAAGGACTAGACGTTATGTGAAGAAGTTTATGTTAATGAAAGCTAATATACAAGCAGTTTCATTGAAGATTCAAACACTACGTTCACAAAATACAATGGCACAAGCAATGAAAGGAGTTACAAGAGCAATGCAAAATATGAACAAGTAAGAATATTTGTATTTTTTTAGAATTAGAATCAAGAAGTTGTATTCTATCATTATTCATAAATACTATTTATTTGTATAGACAATTAAATCTTCCCCAAATACAAAGAATATTGCAAGAGTTTGAAAAACAGTCGGAGATTATGGATATGAAGGAAGAAATTATGAATGATGCCATTGATGATGCAATGGAAGATGAGGGTGATGAAGAAGAAAGGTACTTGTCCATATATTTTATCAAAACATTTACTTTTTTAAAAAGAAGTAACCTGGTGATCATTCAAGATTTCAATTGCTTATTCCTTTTGTTTATGTAGTGATACTATTGTATCACAAGTTTTGGATGAATTGGGTCTGCAACTGACAGATCAGTTGCCTGGCCTGCCACAGGCATCTGGTTCACTAAGTGTAGCTGGTTCAAAGCAACCAGTTGCAGCTGCTGCAGGAAATGATGACGGTGGAAATCTCGCAGATGCGGATGCTGATCTACATGCTAGACTTGAAAATTTGCGACGCGAATAAAAACGGAATCTTGTATAGTTAAGAGATGTATAAAAGGTGTAAAAAAAAGTTTTGGTTTTATAAACATAATTAATTTTGTATGCTCTACAATTTTAGTTAGAGATACAAACATTTTATTATAGCACTTGTTCAATTCATTCATTTGGATGATCAATTCATTATATGTGAGAAAAGGAATATTATTTCTATAATTTCAAACTGTTACTTGTAAATCTATGAAATGTCAATGATACACAAAGGTATTTACACTACCTATAATTGTGTATTAACTTATTATTACCTTTTTATAAAAAAATGGAACAAGATAATCTAGAAAAATTTTGTGCATGTCTCTTTGCATAAAACAACCTGTAAAGTGGACAATTTACACTTAAAGCTTACTCAGTATACACATATATTGCAACAAAATACTTACTGTATTTTGATAATTACATGTGCATAGGTTTACTTGAGATGTTTATAGTTCATGTACATGTATATATATGCTTTTATTTTTTTAGCACATATTGTGCACTTACTGTTAAAGTAAATAAGAAATGAGCTAGTAATTTTTATAAAGATGAAAGGAAAC
Organism: Habropoda laboriosa; assembly: GCF_001263275.1. Lineage (NCBI taxonomy): Eukaryota > Metazoa > Arthropoda > Insecta > Hymenoptera > Apidae > Habropoda > Habropoda laboriosa. The sequence continues at coordinate 1,209,256 of NW_017100515.1, read as the reverse complement.
TTAATTACATACCATTGTGTGCATGAATATGTTTAGTCACTGCTTTTACTGAGACTTAAACTTTCAGTGCCTCACAGCATATTTGTTTCAATAATTATACAATAATAAAAAGTAAACATTATTCAGGCACAATGACTGTATTAATAAATTTTATTTATAAATTGTACTAACTACAACAACTGACTATATATGATATATTAACATATTTACTGATAGCAATGCAGTGAAACAAAATTGTGCAATGACGTATTAAATTTGCGGATAATACATATATAAATCACTGAAATAACAAAAATGTTAATAAAAACAGTGAAAAATAGTATATCGTTAAATAAAACGGAAACTTGATAACTTAAGTCCATTCTTTAATACCTTGAGAAAATATCAATAACTGTTTTAACTTACCTTTAAATTATGACTAGCTAGTTTAAAAAAATGACTGAAAATAGTAGTTAAACGAATCAAAACAATCTAACTTTCTAAGGTCTTATTAAAAAGAATCTAAAACTTATATGGAAATCACAAAATTGGTATTGGTTCAACCTAATCGAGAATCGACCTACCCAAAATATTTTCCGAAAAATTATTCAATTGTACAGGGTGTAATGGTCAATAATTCTGAGAAATATGAAATATTATCTCTATTAAACGAAATGTACATATACATAATAATGCGCAGTAGATAATCATTCTAATATCCTGATCGTGAAATACAGGTATAAAATAGAAGTCTGGTCTGGTTTCGAACATGGCCTAGTAGACGTTCAAAATGAATACGAACGTTTAATTAATCGATCGAGTGCACTGAATCGATAATTCGGTATTGTTATGGAAAGTTTCAATAAACGTATGTATGTAACGTGTTACTGGACCGCAAGTACGGTATTATCGTGAGACAGAAAAAAAAATGAAAAGAAGAAAAGAAAAAATTGTTTTATACGATATTACTAAAACAATAGAACGAGGAAATTCTTAAGGATACGCGAATTTCTTGAATGTCGTACGTGTTTAATACGCAATTAAAATTTCGAAAACCGGATGTCGTTACGATAAACCCTTATTTTACTTTATTTTTTCTAATCTGTAATAACTCATCATTTATACAATGATTAAAATCGCATACCCTTTTGTGCTTCCTTCGTTCATCGAATGGTAAATCCTATAGAAATACGATGTAGTTTACAAAACTGTGATGGAACCTTCTGTCAATCACATGTATATATATTGTCAATATCTTTTTTAAACATCTCAGAGGTACCGCCCAAACATAACGTACCCCAAGCTAGAATCGTATAATACCGAAGAAATGTCTTGTAGCGCCCCCCGTTATGTTCACTTAGAATTAAACGCTTTCAAAAATTCACGCCCCTTCTCAATACTTCGTTAGTCACATGAAGTATTATAATATACTAGATAGTAGTTGTTTAATAAATAGGTGATAGTAAATACTGAATAAAATAAAACCATCTGCAAATTCGTAATATATCGAGGATGAATCTGTTTCGCTTGTATATTCGAATGAACTATGTGTGTTAAAATGCTTGTCGGTTAAACGGTTATTAACTTTTTGGCGGGAAAACTATTTCCGCAAGCGATATTTTTATACACTGATTCATGCGAGAAGATGTAATCGAAAAATCGTTTTTAATTTCATCGCGAGACTATATTCTCGATATTCTGTCGAAAATCGTTCGCGTAACGAGGTTATTACCCTGATATTCGTGCAATTGAACGGAAATTAATGGTCAAAGGGAATCAGAGCGGGAATTTTAATCCGCTTTGAGTACATCTACAACTGTGGTTCTTTGATGGTACGCAATTATGGATTTTTTTTCGTAAATAGCACCATTTCTATAGTAATCGTTTTCTCCGAATACAATTTTATATGCATATTCATCAGGTTCGGTTTGAAAACTTTGAAAGTGTATACAGCAACAAGAAACAAATCTGTTAGCCTTAACCTGAAATATACCCTCTAATGTACCAGCTAGTTTTATCTTGTAGTAGAAAAGAAGATAGAAGATTCAAAAGAAAAGTATACAGTTGAATTGGAACATACATTTTCCACCACGTAGTGGATTAAAAAAGATTTGTTTCTTGAATCAAGACACCGCTTGAAAATTTTCAGACCGGACCCTGTTATTTACTGTAATGATGCGCGAGATGCTACGATATAATAGAAAGTCGTACGCAACACTGAACCGCATGTTATTATCGCAATTTATACACTTCTCGTTGGATGGTAGGGGAATAAATATGCGCGAAGAACAATTCATTTTTTTTCCTTTTAAATATTCGCTATATAAGTGTGGGATTATTAGACCTTATATACGGTGTGTAATCTGTGCATTATGTACGTTTTTTTCTCTTTTTGTACGCATGTGTCTTACGTGTACGTACTAGTATGCGTGTATGTATATGTATATACATACACGTAACATATATACACATCTAAGCTATGTCGAACACAGCCTTCTCTAGATGCAGCATTAAAATCCGACAGCTTTCTTCGTATTCTTTTTTGTTCATTCCTTAATATCTGTGATGGAATTATGAGTAGGAAATATTAAGTCATTTTTATCTATCGGTAGACATGTGCGAATATATTGATACTTTTCGCTGAATCGAATCGAATTCATTTTCGTAGTGGAAATCGATCGTTCGAAGCAACTGCGATATTTTAAACAATATGAAATAATAATATCGAGGAAGACTACATTGATTATTAACTGAAGACTATAATGGTAAGTGGAAAAAGTAATGTGTTGAAAAAGTATTTTCCTTGACGAGTTATTACATTGTTAATAGTAATTCGCACATGCCTGATCTATAATAACTATTATCATGTTCTCCTCACGTCAACCTAACCTCGCGTATCGTTAAGTGTTTTTTCCAAGATCCATTTACGTACGCGAGTTTCCACATAGATCTGTATTTAATATCGACTAAAAAGCTCACGAGTAAAGTATTACGTCGGGAAAAAAGAAGAACAAAAAAGAACGCGTCAAAAGACTGTTCGAAAAGATCGTGGACGTTCGTAACAACATAAGTGAGCAACAATTAGGCTTTCGATTAAAATCACTGATCATGTAGAATTCCGATTTTATCGATTGTGCATTCATTCGTTTGTTTAGCCAAATGTCGCATCTTCAACAGCGACACTCTTTGTACGTTTTCCCTTTCCTTGTCCAAGTACATACCAGGAATTCATTCTTCAATCTTAACAATTAATTGAAGGTAATTATATGTATATTCCTTGATATATGAAACAATTAAAATAAATTTAACTATGAAACATCTTCGAAGGAAAGACAAAAAGTATGCTGAATAAAAAAGAGTACTGGCTTAACGTTTGAAGACAGCCCTCTCAAACACTTTGCACGAAATTGTGATAAGATTGCCGATATATGTATGTATACACGTATTTATATGTATATGTATATATATATATTGGTTTTTTGTATTTTCAGTAAGATATTTACAAAAAAAGTATAGCAAAGTATGCTCGTTAATAACATATGAAGTAATATCACTGGATCCGTTAAATCTTACTTTTTTTTTTTGGTTAGAGAATTATTTAATCCTTTTCATACATACGCGATCGTATATACCACTATGATATCTACGTTTCTTTAACGCTTTCTGTAAAATGATTTTATATTGATTCAACAACTTCGCGAACTACGTGTATGTGTATGTATTTGTGTATTTCTTATTTTTCCTTCTTTTTTTTTACATATTTTAACTATAGATTATTTGCAGTCGATATCATTTTTTTTTTTGTTTTAAATATGCGTATATATGAAGTATACAGTCCGATTATGGCGGGTCGAGATGTTTTTAACCCTTTATTTTGTTCCGCATGAGTTGTTCCGTTGTGTAGCGTATTTTTATGAATGAACTTTCTGGAATGTCGCGGAAATCGTGTCTCATCGTGAACTTCCTTGAGAAAAAAGCAAGGAATCGTGCATGTTGGATTTCACTAAATTTCCTAAATAAAGGGTTAACAGTTTTTTTGCTGTCTCGTGGTATACTCTCGTCAAATGGTCCGATAGTTATTGCGATATTACAATTACTTCGTGTTAAATTCCGAATTGTTCCTTTTTTTTATTTATTTTTTTTTTTTTATCCTATTGAATCCGGTGAAAACTTGAAATCATCGTGAAACAACTTTTCCTTCCATCTGTCGGCGAACGCACGTGATTGCACTTCGTACTCTATGTTTGTAACTTTGGTCCTTTTTGGTGAGAATTTTTATTACGTCCTCCGTTGGTAACGTAGATCGCCACCGTCGAAGTCCTCTCTCGACGAGAAGCTAAGTACATTACGAAACTTTGTAATTAGCGTTCCGTTCTCTAACTTTACCGAGATCCCTTGGACTTTCTTGATATCGAACTGTGATTGACCAGTTTCACCTTCCAATTTCATTTTCGAGCGAATTCATTCAATTTATTATAACGGAAGTATAAATTCTCTCTCATTCTCTCTCTCTCCCTTTCTATCGTGCACTTGATGTACCGAAGTTCACGAACCACGTCTCTTCTCTATACTCTGTTAATATCATGAGTAGCAGGTACGTCGCTCAAAGTAATTGGAACAATTTTATCCATGAGCAGATCTCGAATTGAGCATGTGTATAAAGATGTTCCATTTTTATCGAATATTTCGAAAGAAAGTTATTTATGCTCATGTAACAAGATCGTGAATGCAGAATTAAAAAAGGTATTTTTTCCCTTGAGAATACTCTTAAATGAAAGTGAAATAGAAGATTTCTATGTATAGTGTGTCAAAAATGAATTACACACTGAAAATAAAAATAATACTGCACACGTAATACTTGAAGATTCTTACTATAGTTCAGTAACTTTCTATGCATGGATAGTTTTCCAATCACTTTCAGCACTGTATCTTCCTGTTTCGTCAGTTAAATTTCCTCGTAGTAATAGCGCAATAACATTCGCTACTTCAGAACAACAGGTTCCGGTACAGTGTATATTCTATGCCTTCTGTTTTCACGTAACACAGTCCTGTCGCCGCCTGTGAGAGACACGCGTGGCAAATGTACGCTATAGAAGCATCGTTCTTTTTTTTTCTTTTACGCCTTTGGAAGTGATCTATACTTGTCGAACGAGTATCATCGTTATTTACATCGTTATGATAAAAAGAAAGTTCCCCGTGGTTGTCGCAACTGCCCTGTGTATTTTCGAATGTCAAGAACAACATATTTTTCACCGTCGTAGCGGGACAAATACGTTTCATTGTCGTAGCCCTACGAGAACGAGATTGTTTATTGTACATTCTATGGTAAAGTGTCCAACCACGACTGCACTCATTACGTCATTCTTGGAGAAAAAATAGGAATAGCTGAACTATCGAATCGTCGAGGGGTAAAGTTCACCGAAAAATTCACCGGTAATGTAAGACGTTTGAAAGAGTGAGCAAAACCGAATAACTATAGCAGGTTGCAGTTCTTGGTGTCACCAAGGTCGAGCAGTTACACCTCATCGCTGTAACCACGTCTTCCCCCACATATGGTCTTACAAGCTCTTAATGGTTATATGTATATTTGTTCTGGTTAGTACAATGCTGTGACTAGATTTAGAAAGTGTACATACATGCTTTTTACACTAACTAGCGTTAAGGATTATCTTTGTAATAGAAGTGGGGGAAGCTTGTTAAGCTTTTAAATCGCCAACATTACAGAAGAACAAAGGTAGAATAAATAATAACGTTTCTTTAATAACAAAATAAATTCGAAAAACATTGTGCTTAATTTATTTACATAAAATATAAATATTTAAACTGTTATAATACTGTAGAAAAAGTTTCATAAAAAAATAATTTACTTCGAATGCTTAAATAAAATCATTTTGAGAATCAAAAATTTAGTAGTGAGAAGAAGAATAGTTGTGACCTTGAAAATGCCAAGAACGCCACTGCCTATAGCAGAACTGTCCTTGGACGAATGTAGTGTACAAACACACTTGAGAACTGTATAGAGATACACTTGAATAGATTGTGTCCGTTTTCACGGGAGAATGATCATAAGTGGCGACGAGTTCAACGATGAAAAGATTAGGAACCACAGACCTAACGCTTAAACTAAAGCTACGCTTGTTGTCACGTAATCGACTCGAGACTAGAATAGAGACTTCTTTTCCAATGGATAAACTGAATCAACGAACCGACAAAAACGAAAGAGTAAACAATAAACATTTGATCAAGCACTTAGACGAATGATACAAATCGCTATTCTATTAGTGTCACTTATCTGATTTGTTTACCGATCTGTGCGCTTACGTCGGAAACGTTTTTTTTTTCTATTTTACATATTTACATTTCGTTCACCTCTGTAACTCTTTTCTCACTTCTTAACCTCCAGATACGCAACTAATTACACCAAATCAATAAAATTTACCGATGCATGCGTTCCCTTAAGTTCACACTGATACTCCATATCACTCAGTGAAAGTAAGACGATTCTGGAATTCAACAAATGCAACAAGATCGCATTAGTCATACTCTGAGATCAGAAAAACGGACTACCCGGTAGAAATTATATAGAAATCACATACTTCACTTAACCCTAACTAACCTCTAATCAAAATCCAGTCTTCCTACAGTCATTTTCGGATCCACATACTGGAACTCAACCTAACCTCACAATCAACCAGCTCACTTTCACCTTCGTGTGAACAATGTGAAAAGCCAGAATAAACATACATGTACTTATCCCCAGAAAAGCTATATCCAACGCGTTTTCTAGTAATGTATACCATCACACTGCTTATTTTAATAACAAAGAAAAATCAGCCTATTCTTCATCCTCCTGATACATGTGCCCGCGTAAACCGAATCGAGAGGTTCACGGGCGTGATTATCCTTCCCCCGATAAGCGATCTATACGGCGGCGTGGCGACGCACGAGGCGCGACGCTCCGTGTGAAAACGGTACTGGGGCGTCCGCCTCGAGTCATATAGTCCAGACCTGCACCTTCTCCGCGACGATGCACCAGCTCGCGTGATCGTAGTACGACGAGATTATATGCAGATTCTCCACGTATTTGTTGATCAGTTGGTCCAGTTCGCCCTCTCTGAACACGTGGTAGTACTGATGGTAGGTGATGGCACCACCTCCGCGATCCGACGGCAGCGATTCCTGCGATGATGATCCGCTGAGGGAATCGTTGCTCGTAGTTGTTGTTACCAGACAATCTGTACTTCGTTTACTATGATTTGGATATCTGGATGGCGTCTCTTCGGACGCAGATCTCCTTTGTAGTTGAAGTCTACGTTTCTCGGCGTACGACTTAGGAAATTCGGTGTTATTCGACAACAATGACACCATACTGCTACATAATCTCCCAGTTGACTCTGCGTGGCTTCCGTCGCTAAAACTGATGGTATTATCGATGGATTCCCCAATATCACTCGACTCCATAGAGTTTGTTGTTCTTAAATACGGTTTTTCTGAGGTATGCTTGTCCAAGGCGACTGTTTCCTTCTCATTCATAAATTCTCCGGTGTTAGAAACCATCACGAAGTCCATAATGTCATCTGAAGTGCTTCTGTGGATAGATCCCTTGTCTTCCATATCATGTTGATGGTCTATCGGTTCTATCAGCTTGTCAGGGTCTTCGTGGAATCCGTTACTAGTGTTACTGAGCCAGGCAATCGTGTTAGACAAGTCATTGTACTTGGACTTGGTAGATTTCGTTGGAGGCATGTCATAAGGGGTTAGCGACACGAGGTTATGCTTGTCGAAATCTTTTCTCGGGAGGAAAGGCTCGTCGAGGATCCTCTGATCATTTTTGTTCTCATCCAGTCCGTGCATAAGGTTCTCGCTGAGCTTCTCGGTGAAATCTATCAGGT
>NW_017100515.1:1190270-1201370 GCF_001263275.1 Habropoda laboriosa | reverse complement strand
TTCCAGGTGTCCTCCACTTCTGGTAGTTGAATGTCCGACTCCGTTTTGGCTTTGCTTTCGCTGGAAGTGGTGCTCTCAATACTCCCCTGTTGTGCTAATTGCGTCGGATATGGTTTGCTGTGCGCTTTCTGAATGGCAGTCTCCACGGCGTCCTCAAGGGAACTAGCGACGTTGGCCGCGGCCTCCAGTAGCCTAGAAGATTGAGACGATGTGCTGTCACCTGTGGTCTTCGTTTCATCCTCTTTAGAGTCAGCTACGTAGCCTGACGATTCGTCAGCTGTAACATCACTAGGATCAGACACGTTCTCAGCTGAACTATCCAATACTTCAGACTCTGTGCACTCTGACTTGTTGCTGTCCTTCTTAGCCATGTACCTCTCGTCAGAGATCACGCTGATTACAGAACCCACCGAGTCAGGCGAAGAAACTCCACTGGAGTCACTGTCCAGGTCATCAGTCTCAGGATTGAACAGTTCCAATGAAAGTAACCGGGGCAGAACCTTGGTGACAGCCTCTAGACGACCACTAGCAGTGGTCGAGGCTCTTCTGACTAGAGGAAACGATGGTTTGGTTCTCGTCGCAAAACCAGGCTTTTGCCTCAGCAGCTCCTTGATCTGATTCAATCTAACTTTACGATTCTCATCTTCTTTGTTAACTTCTTCGATAGCTTTCTCCTGCAAAGACATATCAGGACTGTCGTCCCCACTGGGCAACAAAGGAGCAGTGTCCTTGAAAGTTTTCGGCTCTTCTATCTCCAAACTTTCTGTCATGGACCTGTAAGCGCGTACTGCCTGCAAGCTAGGCTTTTTGTATGACAGAAACCTCCCACAAATTTCATTCTCCGTGTTTCTCTGATTATTCTGTATGTCACCATTACTTGGCTGATGGAAGCCATTATTCAAAACCTCTGCTCTCTTCGTGTTAATATCTTTATCCTCAGCTACCTGTTGTGGACTAGTTACAGTGTTTGGACCAAAGAATGGTCTTGTGAATACTGGGTTCAGGGTGCGAGGTGATAGACCAGGAGGACTAGGTGGGGGTAAACTCTTGCTGGTGGCTGGGAACTGCTTGAGCAATGGGGATATAGGGATCATCTTCAGCCTCGAGTTAGGCGATTCAGGAGCGTGTTTGACGCGTGGTGAAGGGGGCGCTGAGGTGCTTCCTAGTTGATGGCCGCTGTTGGCTGACGTAACAGTCTCTGTACTTGGCTGTGCATCCTGCTTTGGCACGAAGATCACGGACGCAAAGCTGTCCTCTGAATCGACGCTAGTGTCGCTTTGCAGACTACTATCTTTCGACGAATCTGAGCCATCCTCTCGAGACAAGCGCCTTTCCACACCGTCTACATCTCTTTTCACCATTGTCACCGGTTGAACCTTGGCGTCGTTGTTAATCGTCTTCGATGCCTCATCGTTTGGCGCAGTTGCAGGCGTCGTGTCGCTGTCGCTGGACTTCCAGCCCTGGAGGATTTTCACGAACCCGTTCTTGATCGATATACCGGACACCTCGATGTTCGTCGTGGATTGTTTGATCTTGTTCGTAAGGCCACTTTTCAACAGTTGAAACCTCTTCGTCGCGTTCGCGGAGTAGAGGGAATCCCGCAAGGACTCGAACGTTTTTCTCTTGCAGATAATGTCCTCATTCAGAGATGCTTGTTTCATTATGTTCCGTCGTACCCTCTCTTTCTCCTGTAGCCTCTCCGCGGACATCAGCTCCTCATTCATGGAACTCTGTTTCAAGAAGCTTCCTCTCTTCGAGTTGTGACTAGGTGTTACCTAAATTGATAAGAAATCAATATTAAAGGTTCTTTCTTTTGTAATGTTAATCCTTCAATTCTACAATAAATAGAAGTAGTAAAGACATCCAATAATTCTACGAAAAAATTCCATTCTTTTATCCTTCCAAGGACATTACCCGTAAGTCTGGAATGTCCTTAGTTAGTTCTTGAATGGCAGTGTTATCAGGATGTTCCAAACCGTTGTCATCCACAAGATGAGATTTCTGCTTGACCAGCCGTGGCTTTGAGCCACTCATCGATGACGACGTCCTCGATTCCCCGTCCAGATTCAAGTCAGACGTCAACATAGAGCACAGGCCTGGAATGCTAGATCTGGATCGTACTAGGTCCAGCCGTTGAATCTCTAGAATATCTCCCAAACTCTTCGATTTGATACTCAAAGAGTCTGACTGCTTGTTCAGCGTCGAGTTAACATTTTCCACGCGGCGCAACTCGATGGGCAGCTCGTCCACGTCCGGCGGTTCCTCTTGCTCGTAGTCCTTTCTATTCTTTCCACTGCCGCTCTGCCAACTGTCAAGGAACCAAGGTCTACTCCCAGACCCACGCCTACCTCCTGCTAATTTCTAGAAATTAAGAAAAAGAAAAAAATTATGAGAGTTTTGAGGAGAACTGTAGTTGAAACAGAATTAGTTGGTTGCTAAAGGTCACTATGGAAGAACGCCCTCTCTACAACATTCATTATCGATTCCCTGCTGTATTACTTCTTTTCCCTATTTATTTTAGAAGTAGAACATCGAAGCTTACAGATAGCCATTCATGACAGTATTCACAATTAAAGCAAGTGACCTTGAGAGGGCATTTGATTCCAATTAGTCTTTAGTCTCAGCCATCAACTTAACAACTAGAGCTACGGCTCGTTCATTTAGTTTCCAAATAATGCAATGCTTGAGATTTCCAATTTCCAAAGAAGCAAACCGATTCAACGATCCCATCCCAAGCCCGTTCACATCAATTATCGAGCATCCACAGAGTAAAGCGGAAGCCAAGAGGCGAAATTACTCATGCACCCCACTGATAAACGATCCCCGTCGCATTCTGCCCGTTCCAATTGAGTCCGTGGCTTGTTCCGCAAGCAGTTACCCTACTTTTTCGTACTACAGAGCATCGTTACGGTTGCGCACGGAATCGATAAGGCCTGCCAACAATTTAGCTACCCATTGCGAGAATTTATCGTGTCGCCATAACGTACGTACACATGAAAGTAACAAAATAACGGAAAGTAATTTTATAAATTGGCGGGTGAACTGTGTGATCACGTGACCAGGTGACAATAGCTCGTGGGAAGTCTGTGGCGGTCATGCTACCTGCAAAGCACGACGGAAAAAGCTGTAACAGGTCTCGTTTGGGCTTGACAGGCTGCTAGTAGACGGCGATGAGCTGAATATCGGGTCGATCCAATAACTTTTGCTCTTGCATTTTCGCTGGCTGTTCCTGGAAACGGGAATTCCATTAACAATAATTATCCAGGTCGCTATACTCATTCTGGAGAGTGTTCCCGAGATGGGTGAAACGGGGGCAAGTGGAGACAAAGGAAATTCGATTTGAATTTTCTAGTAGTACGTTCACTATAGTATTTTTTACATGTTTTCATTCTGTTCTTTTATGAAATTTCTTTTTCTAATAAAACGACTTTTTTCATCATCTTGAAGTACCTTTTGGAAGATGATAGATACTTTTGAGCGTTCTGATTGGAATGCACATCATTGGCATGTGATGCACGCGAACGTTTTGATCTATTCGAAGCTGTGTTCATGCAGTACGCTTTGGGCCATGGTATCAAGACATCCTGAGACTCGAACTGGAAGCAGAGAATAAAAATTTTTTTGTCAGAACAGAAAATAATTTTTCCTCTTAGAATGGTGAAAGTAGTATGAATAGAAGAAAAGAGTCTGATCACTGGTGGAAAGATTGCCCAGTGGCAATTTAAAAAATCCATGTTCAGCAAGCGTGTAAACAAAGAGACCGACTGAAAAATAGGATTACTAGCAATAGATTCGAACGGTTTACCTTGACTATGTGCATTGGAACAATTGTATCGATTGACTGTCATGCTCGCGTGGGCGTATTTCATAGGCATGTTCGAATACCGTTTGAATTCAATCGTGTCGGATGACGACATTTTTAAGCTGAATCGAATAGCATGTATCTCTGCCTGTGAATCCTTCGAATCGCTGCCTAACCGGAAGCTTAAACGTACTTGAACATTTCGAATATTTCAGACACTGCTATCGCAACGAAAGATTAGAAAAAAATCTAAAAATGTATCTTTAAACATTTTCATTAAGAAAAATATCGTTTTAAATTAACTATTTGTAGGTTATATTAATTAGTTGGAAAGGGAAAACTTGATAGAACGAGGGAAGAAGGAACAAAATGAAAACAAATAATAAGTCCGTTTATTTTCCTAAACCTATTATTTTTTTAACTTTATTTTTCTTTGTGTCTCGCCACGCGATCGCAGCGCTCTGTCATGGCGGCGATAGCCGAAATTTTTTGTAAAAATTCTATAAAATTGAGATCATTCGCGAATATGCCTAGTACAATGTTAAATATTTTTTCAGCGTTTATTAAACGAAGTAATCCAGAGTGTTTGATGTTTCCTTTACCTTCCTATGTCTTTGTTCCATAGCCCATACTGATATAACAAGGCGACCACCAATCCGCAACACCCGCGCGAGTTCTTTCAGCGCGTGAACCCGCCTCTCTGTTGTAGCAAAGTGGTGTACCACAGCGATTGAGAGAACAGCGTCGAAGCTCTCATCACGAAACGGCAGGGCTAGATTATCACAGATCAGTACCTAAAGTTAAAAAAGAAAAAGAAAATTCTAATGACGATATTAGACACTAGTCACTAGCTACGTCACTGTTGTTCAATTTAACTGCGTATAATTACGCGACAGGGTTAATCGGAAAAGTATTTCCCATAGGACAACCAGTTCCGGATACAATTAACCACTGTAGTTATGATTAGGCCAGTAAAGGCAGGATACGGATGTAAAAGTCTGTTTCCGGCATCAGGCAACCAATCTAACTTGTGTTTTCTTCAAAATGATATATTCACCTCATTTTCCTTCTCACGCGCGATATCCGTGAAACGTTTGCATCGGTCCACTCCCACCTTAAAGATGCTGTGATTAACGCTCAGGTACTTCCCGTTGCCACAACCTGAACAAAACGATCGAAACTTTTGGATATTATCGTATCTCCGCGATAAAATTTCGATATTTCGAATATCCTAAAGAAATTCATTTTTCAAATCGAGAAATCTCGAACACAATTTTGCACAGAGCTTTCACATTCTGAAACACCCAGTATAATGGTATCTTTCAGTCAAAATTCTAACCGCAATCGTTCCTAACTTTTAATTCCTATTTGAATGCCACATCTTGACAATTTCTTTCATCTGTATAACGCAATTAATTGCATCAGTTATATAACGCATAGATTTCAATCGAACGAAGGTCCGGTTCCGAATTCCGGTTTGGCAATCCGATCAGCTGATTGCCTTGCAAGAGAAACGGACCGGAATCTGGTGACTAATTCTCTAGACCTAACCGGTGGTGCCTCTCGGAATGACACGTGAAAAATGGATCGAAGGCGGTAACGTAAAACGGCCTCAAAGTTCGCTGGTCGATGAGTTTGTATAATCCGTGGAGAACGGGTCCCACGGTATTTCAGAGGCGGCTACGCGACGTGGGATAAGGCGTGCACGTGCACACAGCCACATAACCTATACACGAGATCTGCACGGATTCTCGTCGATACATCTGCGCGGAGGTCAATTGATCATGTGAAAGCGCTAGTGACCGGGGCCGGGAGGCGAGGAAAATGCGAGCAGAGGAAGGCATAAAGATACACGTCTGTAAATGGATCGCCTTTATGGGTGTAGGTTCGATGGAGCGCGGCATAAAGCGCCAAGATTTAAAAATCAGCGAATTGGCTAAGTGCCGACGCCATTAAATTGACACTATGGCCGTTATAGGGGTTCCGAAAATACTATTTTATTGTTTGGTACGTGTTCAAAAATGTGAATTTCGTGTATAGATCCGGTTGTGACTGGTTTTTTTAATGTACAAGGTGTTTCAAAACTGTAGGAATACGTATAATTGGAAGAAAAATAGATGGAACAGATTCTAGCAATGTGGAGACTATAGGGTGTTACAAAAGTGCACTCACCGATGTCGCAGACAAGAGCTCCCGGTTCTAGTTCCTCGAGAAACTGATAAATCCGTGGCCAGTGTCTACTTTGAACAGTCTTTTCGGCGCATTGTTCGTAAACCTCATGGACGTAGGCTTGCTCCAAGGCCACCGACCGAGCTACTTGCTCTCCGTCGCTTTCAGACATCCCTCTCGCTAAGATGGTTTACCCTCATCCACACGCGTGTCCGCGATACTAGAAGCAGAACAATATTTCACGATTAACCTACGAAAAAGAAACATAACCTCAAGGATATAAATCAAAATATAACCATCGAAATAATACAGTAGTATAACTCTACCTGGACGATGCAGTTACAATGAAGAGCATACACTGTGTTCCAAAATTGTGAACATAAATTCCTTTGAAATGAATTATAGCAAATATGACATAAGTAGCAATTGTAAATATATTAAAAAAAGCATACAAGACGTGAAATAATTTTTTTTTTCATTTTACATTTATTTTGAAACATCCTGTACAGTCAGCACCAAAGACCAGGTAACCGGCAGCAAACGGAATCTATCCCTGACTCCTAATTACGGAGAACTTGAATCGTATACCCTGAGCTCAACCACGAATAATTTAATCTCCTGAATCTATCTCAACATTCCACCATTCTCATAAAACACGTACAGGAATCCAGTGGAATTCTATCGAGTTATCGCTCGAACTTCATCAGGCGAGTCGTTCCACATCAATAACCCTGTACATATTTCTATATATACGTCGCCTTATCGGACAAGACTCGTTACGGACTTCTCCTCCTCACGGGAACCTTTTCAATTCGTCCCTCCTTCATTCTCATCTGCTCGTTGTTACTCCACCAAAAAACCACCAGCGATAACCTATTGTTTCCTTCTTATCACGCGCGATGAATGGGAACAAAGAAGTCGTTTAAATTACTCATGGGAAAAAAAATGGCGTCTCGCGCGTCTCTGTGACTCTCGAAGCATTTTTGTTCGAAAATTAAAAGAAAACTTTTTTACGAACATATTTCTTAAAATTTAATCAATCACCCGTTATAAAATGATTCTTGACGCTTTAATATTCGTTATTTAAAAATTCTGAGTATTTCTCGTTTAACTCACGATTGTAATTTAAAAAGTTACCAGAGGCTAATGGATTATTTATTTTCTGTGGGCTAATGGATCATTTATCAGTGTGACTCAATCGTCTAACTCTTTGAACAGAGTCACTTTCATTTTCAAAGGTTGAAACGGGTCGAAGACGAGGTGACGCCTCTTTTATTTGGTCATCCGTAGATTGATATTCCATAATCGGTGGCCGACGATAGATTCCGGTTCCAAAGGTACCGGTTTCATACTTTCTCGTCACTTTCATTTACCGAGCGCTCTTACGTTCTTTGCCCCATGGTTGCCGCCTTGAAACTTCCATAAATATCGGGAATGTTTAATAACATCGACTGACAATTTAATTCCATTTGACGTTTACGCTTTACACTTTTCCCTTCTACGACATTTAGCTTGTATTCTCTTCCATTACACGTAGCCATAAATGTCCAGAAGTCGCTATTAACGTCGGTAATTCATTATAGACGAATTACCCTAAGAGGTCTTGCTACGAAATATACTACTAATTTACTAAGTTTCCTGTTATTCAATTTTTAAATAGTACAGAGAATTATGAACCACCCTGTAGATATTAGTGACTGTAGCAAGTCAATTGAAAAAATTAATATCATCTGAAATTTTTTATTTTATTGTGAATATAATTATTTCGATGAATTCTTATATTTTATGTTAGATATATGTATGTATGTATTTTTTAAGAGTAGTTTAATTCTTAAAATGAATTGAAATACGTCTCAGAGCATCAGCGCAGAAAAATGCAACGAGTAAAAGTCAACATAATATTCGATGTATAAATCAAACATAACCTAGAAATTACAATGACGTAAAACTATGTATCAAAGATGTAATATAACCTATAGAATGTTACGCTATGCTCAAGAAGTGCAACCGTGAAAGGTTAAAGTTTAAACGTTCCCGGAAAGTCCACAGACGGTTCTACTTCAAGGGAAAAAGGGTTAAAAATAATCGTCTCGCGGCACTTCCGTCGGCACCGAAATAATAGCCCGGAAACTCTTCCGCGTTCCCGGATGTTTTACATCTTACCCAAGAATACCAGCTCTATTTTTAGCCAGCGGATTCTCGAAGCTTTTTCATCGTGTCTAAAGGAAAATCGTCCGTGAAAAAAAGCCTGTCCCCGACTTTCATCGACCCTGTGCGGTCAAAGACCGAAAAGATTCTGAAAAGACGCACCCATCCCTTTGCTTCGAACAAATAACCGAAACGTAACTTCGAGTAAAAGACTTAAAAACATATACTCGTTTCTTTAAAATAATTGTTAAAAAAATATACAATAAAAAAACCACCCTAAAAAAATCCACACTTAACCTAGATCTACTCTCGAAACAGCGTACATTCCAAGATAAATATCTAACCTAAAATCGTGAATTCTTACCTCGTAATAAAATCCATTTAATATAGTATCGATTGAATTTGTATTTTTATGATATTCTCATATAATTGATATGTAAAATTGTGAAAGAAATTGCTTCGATAATTTCGGTTTCGAATTTTAGAAAGTGTTTGCAGTTTTTCATGTTGAAGGTAATAAAATTTTAGAATCCACAGGTAGCACGTTTGACCTAATTAATTGTGCGATCGTCCCTAGCTGGCCTACATCCTAATGAATCGCGTATTGACCAGAGCACAGCGCGGCTCCACGCACGAGATTATCGTCGGACAGCTGTCGTGGGACGAGTTCGAAACAACGGCATTCAACAATGAAAAATAGAAGTAGCTGTTTGAGTGAACTGCTACATGAAATCGATACTCTGACGCAACGATGTGCAACGGCCACAAAATTGCATTTTCGAAAATATGAACTTACAGAATCGAACGTTCAAACTGCTATGCAATTAACTCGTTTTAATCGCTGTCAGAGAAAGTGAAATGTAGATGAAGAAAATTCTATTACGCAAAAATCCATAAGATCTCGACAGATCGCTGTTAAATACAGAAGAACAAAGGCAATATCTCCTGATATCTAGGGCACAATTTGCAATCACAAAGGCTGCAAGAGAAAACGTTTATTGCTGCATAAACTATGAACGATTTGCTCTTGCACGGAATCCATCGAGTAAGACCGAAAAGTTGTAACTTTCTAACAACATTAAATCAGCAAAACTGTGCAATCTTTTTCAATGAATATATAATCAGATTTGTCAATGAGAATTATTAACCAACGACAGTATGTTGATTCAGAAAATCGTTTGGAATCACGCTACTCGTTAATACATCGTTGACAGACTGAACAAAAGGTGTGAAAGCGAAACGAGAATACCGGGTGTACATATCTATCCGTGAATACGATCGGATTTTATCATATCCAAGAGAGAAATGCTCCACATACGTCAATCTATCGATCAATCACTGTTGCTTTTTGCTCGGAGTTTCCTCAGACGTTAAATATCGAATTTTGAAAGTCTAACAAGGACGACTGGTACACAATACTTCCATCGAATAATCATTTTTTTCTCGCGTAATTAAAGTATACAGGTTCCAACTGTATCAAGGAAGAACCTGTATTCTTCAAAATTTAACGAAAAATTCCCAATAAAAAGTAACAGTTAAAACCTCAAAAGAATAATTTCAGATCTAACCTAACCTAAACTCGAAACCCAGCCTAGAGGCCAGTGCTACATTTTCCAAGAACCTTGCTGTTTTATTCCCAGCTCGTTAGACCTTCTCATCAAGCTCGCCTCCAATTATCTTCCAAGCTTAACCCTTTCATTTTTCCTATGAAAGCGACACCAGCGAAAAAGTTATCATCCCTGATCACCGAACAATAACCCTCTCCTTCTCAAGCAACGCTCGCGAAGCTTCCTTTCGATCGTAATAACAAGGGGCACGAGGGGGGCCCTAGTGAAGAGGACATGAAACAGGTCAAGTGGGCACTCTGGTGACGAAAGGGGAAACCAAGACGTCTGCACTCGTGTGGCTGCACGCCACAAGGAACAGCACGAGGAAAGAATAACAGCCGGCCGGTTGGAAACGCGCGAATTCAAAGCGGAATCCACAGGTAGATCGATCCCTCTGGAGAGACGGAAATCAAGCCGTGCTTTTCGACGCTCTCCACGCGTATCACAGATAATGAGCGTTGAAATTCAACAACTACCTCTCCCGTTCCTTATGCTGGAATAAAGGTTTGATGCTTCGAGCGGGGATTGTGCTTATTGAATGTTTCAAAATAGGGTGTTCTGGGACAATCGATGCTTTGTGAACTCTCTGACAGTGGTGTTTTGTGAGTCATTGTTGGCAACATTGAACGTGGCAACTTAAAGTGTTTTCTCTGAGTTTTTTAGGTTAGAATTGTAGAAAGGGTTATGTCGTTTTAACTACTGTTTGTAATTCTTTCCCTTTTTATATTTAGTATTTTCCAATGGTTTTTTATGTCGCAAATATCGATCAATTTTTAATAAAACTTTTCTTTTCTAAAGCATTTGTGAAATATAATGAAGAAGTAAGAAGTGGTACAGCGCTGGGGGGGAAGTACAGCGGTGGCTTCGAACAGCTAAAATCAGACTGCAACTAAACCCACTCCAATCCTTCGAATCTACAGAAAAATTACCAAAAATTCTACAACACTTAAACAATATTATTTCAAACAATATACACCGTATCTATCATAAAATACTCCTTTAGCATAATACGACGCACTTACGTCTCCAAAAAGAGTACATCAAGCGAAAATAAGCTTCTATCCAGTTGTTGCGGTACATTCCCAAAAAAGTATTACAAGCTTCTTTCATACACCGACGTCGCATGGTGGCAAGCATCCACAGTAGAACAACTCTCGAAGGATTTTTAATATCTTATCGACCCTTCATTTCTCTTTCTCGTCAGAGGCGACATAGTCTCTTTTGTATCGCAAATGAGGCACCCTGTACTCGCGACACCATCGGATAAATTCACCGGCGTCCTTCGTGCGAACGAACGCGACAAATTGCCCAAAGCGTGTACAGGTCTCGCGATTTGCGTTTCGTCTGGAAGTAGAGCTGGCAGACGTCCAGGAA
>NW_017100515.1:1149735-1190196 GCF_001263275.1 Habropoda laboriosa | reverse complement strand
TTCTTCGTCAAAAAAATTAATCGACTTTTTAATATCCGCTTGATTTTTTCGATTATCTTCCAGAGTGAACGTACAGACTTAATTCCGAAGAAATTTGTCGTTCCAAGTATTCCCGTCGAATCTTTCCCGAAGAAACATATCGTGATTTATAGATGATCGTTCGAAGATAGGAATTTTGTAATTCACCTCTTGCTCCAAGAACCAATCCAAAAGACATCTATCCAAGATCAACAATCTTCATCCTCTCGTCACATCTCTTAGCCGAATCGAACAACCCACCCACCACTCAACAAGTACCTCTTCGATCCACCAGAACCTACCACACCGACAGATAGCTGAAATCCTCAAGGACAACCGGTCCAGAAAATTTGTCCCCCGAGATACACGCAACGTCCATTGAACACGTGGTACCACAGATTATCAATCAACAACGATAAGGTCAAAAGTGAGCGGTGTTATTCAGACCAACTCTAATCTCCGATAATATACAATAGAAAGATCAATCTTTTTTCCTTATCTACGGTGTAAAACCATCCACAGTGCGAGATCGGACGATTGGAGGTTCTCGAGGAGAGATCAGATTGCGGTGTTGTTATGATCGATGATCCCTGGATCGATGGAACGGCGCGTGGATCGCGGAAATCCAGCGTGAAAGTCGGTCCGTTTCCGAGAACAGGAGCAGCAGGATCAGTCCGTGGAACCATGAACAGCATCACTGCTCTCGATTCGTGAGGCTGCACCGCCGCCCCCGCGTTCACTCTCTGCGGACAGCCGCCGATAGAGGTGGCGGCGGTAGAAGCAGCAGCAGCAGGTGGACCAGCAGTGCCTTCAAAGGGAACGGAGGCCTCGTTTCTCTCTCCCTCTTTCTTCTTTGCTATCTTCCTTTCTCCGCTGTGTGCGTGTCTCTCCCTCTCTCTATCGGTTTTCCCTCCTTTCTCTCTATCTCTGGCTAGCTGGTACCACCCCTCTTTAATCTGTGTTGCTCTTTCTAGGTCGTCTTCCTCGCTCTGCGCCCTGTCAACCTCGGGAGCTTCCACCCTTCTCAGCTGAGGGAGAGTGATTCTGTAAACTCTCGATGTTTTGTCTTGGTTTTGTTGCGTTGGAAAAGTAGATTTCTATAGTTTTCTTTTTTTTTAAGATTTTCTGGTGTTGGAGATTTGGTTTTCTTAGGTTTTAAATTTTTGTTTTTTGTTTTTTAATTTTTGGTATTCTTGATTATCAGTATTAAATTGTTACTTTCCAATGACGTATCTTATCAAGGAGGTTCTCTTTGCTGGATCATTGATTCTGTTTTTGTAGCTTCTACTCATTCCATTACGTTCTATTTATCTACAGAGCGTTCTTTTCTAATCTTCTCGTCTTTTTCTCTCTTGCTTTTACAAGTTGCAGTTTTATATCTTGTTTACTCTTCCTGGTAGCTCCCTTTTGTTCCATATCTTATCAACGAGTGTTTCCTCTTTCAGTCCTTGAGGTTTCTGATTTCCTCTCCTTTTTTAACACAGTGCACAGGGTAACTTTCTTTTCTCTCAATCTGTCGATAACTCACACTCAGAATGTAGCTTTATTATCTATCGATATCTATCTATATTTTTATGTATTTTACAAATTTACATTCATTTTTCTATCTCTGTATTTGCTCTTTCGCAATTCTATTTTTCCTTCCTTTTTCAGTTTATTCTTCGCTCTGTTGTAGCAACCTACACACAGTTACTTCTACAAATACTCACACACATATACGCACGCACGTACTGACGCCACCAATACGCGGCTGCGCGTTGAATTTATTCGATATCGTCTTTCACATAACTGGGTTAATTTCGGTGTGCCAGTTTAACTAATTTAAGGACACACGCTGGACCAACGTGAAACAACGTCACGATGTAACCAGCCGCCTTTGAACGGACCACACGCGTAATTTACACGCACGATTCTAAGGTACCCTTGATATTCCACGCCTTTCCGTGCCACTCTAGGTATTCTCAGGGAAAATTGTTCCTACCGGTACGATTAAACCATGCTTCAATGCTACTTTCCTTGGGAGGATGTGATTAAGCGCTGAGGAGGTCGCCGACCTGGCGATTCGTCTATGAACTATTGCCGAACTTTCACATTTTCGAAGGTTGCAATTTTGAAAATTTGTGAATTCTCAAGCTTCCAAATTTGCGAAATTTGTAATTTAGATCTGATCATTTTCGAACTTTCGAATTTGGAAATTTCCAAATTCCCGAACTTTGGAGTTTAGAAATTTGGAAATTCTCAAGATTTGAAATTCGGAAATTCTCAAGCTCTCAAATTTGAAAAGTCTCAAGCTTTGAAATTTGGAAATCTGGAAGTTCTCAAGCTTGGAAATTTGGAAATTCTCAAGCTTTGAAATCTGGAAATTCTCAAACTCTCAAATTTGGAAATTCTCAGGCTTTGAAATATAGAAATTCTCAAGCTCTCAAATACGGAAATTCTCGAGCTCTCAAATTTGAAAATTCTCAAGCTTTGAAATTTGGAAATCTTGAAATTCTCAAGCTTTAAAGTTTGCAAATTCTGTAATTTTCCAATCTGAAAATCTTCACCTCCTCAAACTTTCAAAGAAGGACATGTGAAAATCTTCCAATTACAATACTCAACTATCTCGTAAACGCAACGAAGATGAAAACAACTACTCAGCTTGTAATTTACCACGGTATGAAATTATTTACGAATAATTTCCATATGAAAATACATGAAAAGTTCCATTCCATCGATCCGAGACGTCAAACACCTTGAAAAATTCCTCGTAACAAAGTCGTAATGATTTCCCAGCAAACGAGTACATACAACTATTATTCCCGGAGGCAGTAGACAGAAATATCTAAGCAGAATTCGCAGCCGTTCGAAGTGACAGTGAAAGTGTCGAAGAGAAAGGAGAAGATAGGAGCGAGATAGCGCGTAAACGTTTAAGGCACGCGCTACGTTCAAACGTGAGTTTCAAGTCCGTGGGTTTTGCATTCCTCGGCTACTTTGCGCCTTCGATCATTTTTCTTATCAAACATCCGAATAAATCTACAAACTACAATCCCCTATGACAAAATCAGTAGTAACAATAAACAGAAACCAAAAGTAAAGCTTCGTACAAAAACGACATGTAAAAACCAACCACAAATTTCCATATTCAAATTAAAGAAAAAAGATCAAATAAATCTCCATAAAAGGTGCAAACAATGAAATTCACGCAAAAGTAAACAAATTTTTTTATCTACATTCATTTATTTATTTTCAGGGACAATGTAAACTAACGCAACACAAAATATAAATGACAAATTCAACGTTTCTACTTTTTTTACTTTCATAAATTTTCTGTGAAGCAGATTAATTTCGTACCATCGTCGTTATTGTTACCCACCATACCTAACGTTATGTGAAATTTATACACTTAACGATGCAAATTTGAAGGAACAAACTGAAAAAAAAACATATAAAATCATATAAGAAATGTTCTCCAAAGAGATAGCAATTACAGAGCGACAGGAATAGAGTAGTAAATGGGGACTGTTTTTCCAATCCCGCGTTAAAAGAGCGCGAGAGAACGTCGAGCGAGCGAGATCTGTTTCAAAGGTGTGCACACCACGCCTAAAAGTCTCTCCTCTCCGCGTCGATCCCCCGTTCCGCGCTTCGAGTTTCGAGTTTGTGTCACCTATTTACGGCGGTCATATCGTTGATCCTTCTCTTCGCTTTTTTCTCTTCTCTCCACCTTTTTCTATAGACGTCCTTCGCAGATCGGAGTCCCAGTTCCAACCGGCAATAAACGCCTCCGACTTGGAACTTTAACCCAATTAGAATTTACGCGACGTCGCGGCCGCTTTTCCCCACCCTCTCCTCTTCCCGCTTCCTTTTTTCATCTCCGCCGCTAATCGAACCATCCTGCAGACTCGTTAACCTGTTCGCCAATTTTTCTACATTTCTGCCGGCGAATTATGAAGCTGGTCTAAGCAAAAAATCTACGAAGAAAAAATCGTTATTTATGGCTTTTACTTGTACTTTTCGCAAGTATTCTTGAGTTGTCTCGAAACGAAAAATATATAACTTGGGCCTGTTTTATAATCCCCGATGATCCTTCTTTTTTTACTTTTTGGAAGATTTCTTTTTACACGGTTCTACAACATTTACGATGCATTTTTAATGATTTCGCTGTAGTGCTGTGACGATCTTCCACGCGAAATTGACCACCTTTCTTTTTTATGCGAACTGTCTGAGGTGTTTTTTTTTTTTATTATGTCGACTAGACAGGAAGTTTTCGCGAGCTTTTTTTCCTTCGTTAAAATTGGACAAACGAGACCGTCGGTGATTATGTGGTTGTTAAGAACGATGCACTCAGGTGATGGGTATTTCAAATTGTACAGGGTGTTTCAAAATGTGAGCGATTCAATTTTCCGGGAGAAAATCTATTCAGAGATCGATCTATCTGGAGGGAAATTGTGTTCGAAGGTTCAAAAATTAGGGATCTACAATCCTTTCGCGTGAAAAAGAATTTCTTACAGCGTGTTTCAAAATTAAGTCACGGTAAAATCTTCCAGAGAAATTATATGGACTGTCAGTTCTTCCCTTTTGTACTCGTCTGTGTGTTAACAAACATTTAACTTAACTCGTATTTTTCGAATAAATTATCACACTAGAGTCTTTGGATCTCGAATATTTTGAACCACCCCGTACAACTAAGCTGCTTCTTTTTTTTTTTAATCAACGTCGGTTCAAGGCGACGAGAAATTAATATTCCATACGCTAAACCCCCTTTCCCGGTTCGAGTTTAAGCAGAAACGATTTCAACAGATGATAAATCACTAATACTCGACGCGATTAAGCGACCTTAAAATATTCGCCAACGTTCAGGCGTCCCAATGCGGTCGCGACGCGTGAATTATGCACGGTTTAAGTGAATCACGGTGCACAGGTGTTAAGATGGCGCATGAAATCGTTAAATTTATTTTACTGGCCGCGTTGTTCCGCGACAGAACGAATTTTATCGCGGCGAAATTCCCTGCAAAACTTCCTCGAAGTCTTGTTAAATTATTCAAAGGTTAGAAAAGTTAGGTTATGTTTGCGACATTTCACAAAACGAAATTAAGCGAGAAAAAAAAGGCGATAAGAATAATTGCAAGGCTATGAATTGAAAGACTGGTAAAATTTCTAGAGCATATTAGAAATTTGAAGGTTATAAAAAAAATTGTATCGCGACGAAAATTGAGAAACTCTAGAGTTGTCCAATTTTTCGAAAGTTCTGGACTTTTTAACGTTATCCTTGATGGAAGAATCGTGTAATTTTTTCACAGAGGAAACAAAAAAGGTAACCTGCGTGACCTTGGTGCGACCTTGACACTTTGATATAACAAAAAAGAGAAATATATCGTAACTAAAACTGCGAATTTCTAAAGGTCAGTTTTCAACATTTCAAGTCTAAGTTTCTCATTATCGTTAATGGAAACCGTCACAGGCTGGAGATGAAGTGTTGCAATGTTATAGTTCGAGGGATTGTTGTATTTTTGTGCGCGGTACAGTAATTAGACGGCGTCTCGTGAAAACGAAAGAAATCGCGGGATCGTGGGTGAAAGCGACGCTGATTTCTGCGAGTGTTGCGTGAACAGCGCCGATAAACGAGGAGACAGGTCTGCTCCCAAACGTTCCCCTTTGTTACATAACCACGTGTGTCACGATCTTGATCAATTTTTCGTCCACCGATTTACTAAATTCTTACTCGAAAATTTTTCACTCCCAAAATTCCCGAAATTCCCATTGAAACTTAAAAAAAAAGGACACCTCAAAAAATTCAAGGTCACCTGAGGGTTACTCAAATTTCTCCTTATTTTCTCTGACAAAAATTACGTAATACTTCTGTTAAGAATGAAAACAACGTTAAATGTAAAATTTTAATTAGCGTGTAATTTTTGTTATATTAATGTGTAGTCACGGTCGTTTTAAGGTTATTCAAAATTGTTACTTTTTCTTGTGAAAAGTAATGGAAGGAGGAGAAGGGTAGTACCGATGACCTGAAAAACGTCCTTGACAACCCAAAAACCAATTCTTCTTCTCCCAAAGAAAATCCTAATTACCAGCAATTCGTGGCTCTCTCGAGCTCGATACTCTCGGTTCTTCGTCAAACTTCATCGTAACTATACCTATAGGATCCTGCTGCTGTACCATCGAAACTAGGTCGCCCGGTGTATGACGAGTAAATTGAGTTTGCATCGTGCCTGAAGATCGAAGGACCTCCGGCATTAAGGATAACCGTCGTGTCCGTTGGTTTCGAATGGGCGACGAACGCGTCGCGAAAGGCGTGGAGGAAAGGGAGAGGAATGAGAGCGTTCTATGAACGAACGAAGACGTCGTCTTCTTCTTCTTCTTTGTTAATCGGTGTTGATGGACTTTCGCTCGTAAGCACGGCCAGCAAGTGTATCAGAGGAGGCCGGTGTATAATTGCGACGAAACGTCGATGCATTTCGAGTGCAGATTGCTTGATCTAGAAACCTGAACGAATTGGCGGGGAGGAATTTAAACGGACCGGATGAAATGTAACTTTACATAGTTGGGTATGAGTCATCGGAGGATGAGTACGTGAGGATGAGAACTGTAACGATGATAATTGATGTTTGCCTTCTTTTTTTTGCTCGGTGAGACGAGATGTTACTTTTGCTTTGGTGTGAATTTTCGAACTTTGGAATTTGGAAATTTTGAAACTTGAATATTTGGAAATTCGGAAACTTGGAAATTCGCAAGCTATCAAATTTGGAAATTCGAAAATTAGGACACTTGAAAATTCGCAAGATATCAAATTTAGAAATTCTCAAACTCTCAAATTTGGAAATTCTCAGGCTTTGAAATATGGAAATTCTCGTGCTTTCAAATTTGGAAATTCGAAAATTAGGGCACTTGAAAATTCGCAAGCTATCAAATTTGGAAATTCTCAAACTCTCAAATTTGGAAAGTCTCAAGCTTTGAAATTTGGAAATCTGGAAGTTCTCAAGCTTGGAAATTTGGAAATTCTCAAGCTTTGAAATCTGGAAATCCTCAAGCTTTCAAATTTGGAAATAAAAATATTCTAATTAAAAATTACTCTAGGATGAATTTCAATCGGCAGGACGAACTGCAACTCTGTATCAACGCGAATCGAAGTAGGGAAATGATTGATGGAAATGATAGTTTCCTCTTGTTCCGACGATCTCACATGGAAACGTTGTTATCGCTCAAAGAATAATGATAGTTTTCAATTTCATCCAGACGTGACGTTCAACGTCGACCCACATTCCATCAGAGGTGCAAGGACGCCGACACAAATGGGTCAGAAAAGACCCAAGATAGACAACTTCTTGGATCTTTATGGCTAATAACCGTACACACGAGGTTCATTTGTAAATTGAGGTCTGCCTGTGGTAGGCAGTGTTGCATACGCTTTTCTTTTTAGGTTAATTTCTGTAATAATTCGTCGTCCGCTAAAGATAGAAGTATTCATATGGAAGTTGATGACAAGGAGAAAAAAGTTTCTCTTTTTTTTTTCTTTACAATTTAGTAGGATATTAATGGAATACACAAAATTTCTCGAAATTCTTACTTGTTCCACTTTTTCTCTCTTTTTTTAATTCTTTAGTTTTAATCTCTGACTCGTAGTTTGCTAATTTTTCATTGAAACTTTAACATTCAGGTGGTTTGAATATGAATTTTTATTCGAACAACAACAGACAGAGGCGATTCTTCTCTCCAGGGAACACAGATCTGCAGATCCACATTCGACCATGAATTTAACATACCGAGAAAGGAAACGTGTTATCATTAGTCGAGCCATGTTTTTCTGTTATCTTTCGTCAAATGTCTGGTTCATCTCATTGTAACATGTTTTTCACTTGATTGTACATTGAAACTATACCCCACCAAGTATCCCAACTCGCAAACTTAACATCCGAATTACACATTTCGCAACAAGCTTTACAATGTTTAATTAATGCAAAAGTGATTCAAACGACAGATAAGATATCTCCATAAAATTCCCTATTTCCATATTCGTTGTGTACTTTCATTGGTTAATTATATAATTTCGTGGAGATTTCGTCGAGATGTGGTAACATTAGAAACAGATCAACCGAGTTAGGAATGTTATTAACATGTTACGGTGAGCATTGCCACACAGTTGGAAAGTTTAAAGACTAGTCTGGCTCGTCTGAATCGATCGATATCGATTTATTCGTTTATCTGACTGGCGCCGATCGAATTCACGTCTCCTTTGAAATTTGAATATCGTAGGAAATCTGGAGTTACCGGCAAACCGAAGAATTTTCAAATTCAAACTCAAATTCCCCCACTTTACAAATCTTTCAATTCACGTTTGAATATTCAAATTGAAATTCATTCAAATTCGAACTAAAATCTTTCAACTCGCATTTGAATCTTACCATTCTCATATTGAAATCAGCTTCTTTGTTCGAAAATGAAGGAAAACATCTCTCACCTTGCACGTATGGCCAAAGAAACAGTCAATGTCAACGCGAATACTGCAACGAGTCATCTCCCAGATCTATCGTGGATCCCACCGACGCGGAATCCACCAGAAGCGTGTTTTCTCACACCTGGTGCGTGAGTAGCATGGCAAAAAAATTCGAGTCAGACACGTTTCGCTATTAATAAACCGCGGTGAGACGCGAAAAACACGTTGTTGAACGAAGGACGAACGACGATGTTTCCGAGAAAAATACCGCTGGTAACGCAGTTTCACCGTTTCGTGGGAGTAGAAAAAATGGTCGTAGACATTTTCCACGTGTCGTAACTCGTTACGGTGTTGAAAAAAGGAGGAAAAGACGCGACTGGAAACGTGTAGAACGACGTTGTACGCTGTATTTCAGCCGTGTGATTATTAATGGAAGCAAGATGAACAAAAAGAGATCTCTCGACCTTGAAAAATTGAACTTTTCGAGGTTAGGTTGTGCGATAGGAGGCAATGTCAGACAGCGAAGTGTTTCTCTCGAAGGTCGTCTAAATTCATCCCGTAGAGTGTTTTTTTCTTTTCCCCGTTGTTTCAGTTGGTACACCTGGGCAAATTATCGCAATTTCACTGACGTTATTCGGCTCACGCGCTCGAGAATAGATCGCTCTCTAAAAACCGCTGCTTTCGTTCTCGGAAAAGAATGTCCTCGGCCTATATAACGTTCAAGGATCGATGTTTCGGGATCGATTCGGCCGTCTTCGGGAATATCAGGCTTCGCGAAAAAGAGCTTTCGTCGCCTTAGGCATTTTTCTTTCCCCCCTCCTCTCTGCTTTTTCTCCTTTTTTTTTTACTTTACGGAGAAGTGAACTGTAGAAAATGGTCTAGAAACGTTGAAAATACCATCTGAGATCACGCGTTGACCAATTTTTTTCTATTTTTCAATCGTTCTCGAAGCGAACAATTTTTCAGGTTAATAGAATTGTCGTCGAATTTTCAAGTTTTGCAAGTTTTTCCAAAATTGGGGCGGACATGTTCGAATCGATAATCGACGATAATCTCGCGATAATCTCGAAAGATCGAGTTCACCAACGAAATTGCGGAAAAGTAATTGTATTAATTGGCAAGTTAACCTTGATTATACAAATCGTTGCTTTTGTCTCTCCTGGCGTGGCCAGCACGTACAGAAAATCACGCGATTCTACTTCGGAAAAAATATATGCATAATGACGACCTTTAAATGTTCGAAACTCTTCCACTTACGGGGGCAATCATGTTCCTAGTGCAACATGTTCAACCTCGAACTAAATTACGACGACATTTCTGTGAAATTAAAATAGAATCGGCCAATTCTACACCAGGGCAATCTTTAAATCTGATTTTATTACATAATACAAAATTATAATACTCCGAAAGAGAGAAAAAAGAAATAGCGTGACTGTATTTCGATGGAAATTGAAAGTCGTCACTGGAACACAACTCGTTTGTAAAGTTTGTTAACGAGCGAAGGATTACGACGAACCCTGGTTCCATCAAATTCGATGGCGTCAAGGAGAGTAATCGTTCGTAACAACGCTTTCTCCGTTGGCAAACGCCCGATGAAACCGTGAATTTATATATATACACACACAGGGTGTTCCACGTAACATTTACCAATGCAGTATAGTAAAGAACAACACGGTCGATCTACGAAATCTACTTAAAACTAATCATTGTCACAATCTACGTAGAAAGACAAACTACTTTTGTACGAAACATTTTTCTACTCAACCATTCCTTCACAGATATATTGTAAATTGTCGTGAGTCAAATGAACCACCCTGTATATACATTTCGAGCTATAATCTTCATGATCTATACCAAAGAACAATTATGTTTTGTCTGAAACGTTTTGTTACTAAATCACTCCTTCACAGAGATATTGCAAGTTGTTACAAGTCAAATGAACCACCTTGTATATACATTTCGAGATATAATCTTCACAATCTACACCGAAGAACAATTAACTTTTGTCTGAAACGTTTTTTTACTAAACCACTCCTTCACAGAGATATTGCAAGTTGTTAAAAGTCAAATGAACCACCCTGTATATTCGTATACATACGTAACCAACAAGTATGTGGGGATTCGTGCATTCGATAGAGCGAGTCAAAAGTTTCGTTTCTTTAATGTGCCGTGGCGAGTTAACGTTCTGTCGAAGAAGTACCGCGAATTGCGTGTGCGCCACAACCGCTCGAGTCTCGAGTTCGCCCTTTGAAAACAAAAAACTGTCCACCTTGCAATCCACGGAAATCTCTTTTGCGGGGAAACAACCACCGGCGGTAATTACACGACGAAATGATAAAATAAAAAGCGAGACAAACGCGATTCTTGTTCCGCCGCGATGATAAGAGTGGTAACAAAAAGAATTTCACGGTTACGACTATACTTCCTCTTCTTTTCTGCTACACTGTAGATATCATTTTCGCGTGATTTTGAATTTTTATGGAAGATAAAGTGGACCGAAGGAAACTGATACATTGTACGTTCGAACAGAAAGTTTGGAGATTGATTCAGTCGATATTGTCGTGATTTAATTTCGAGCATTAAAGGCCACTTCCCCCACCACTAGTCTCAGACTATAGGTGGGCGGAGCTTATTCTTCTTTTCGTCTTTTTCTGCACATTCCAAGTGGAAATAAATACGACTGTGATTGTTAATACTTTTACATTTTATTTTAAGCACCCTGTAGAATAGTGATCTGTCTAAACTGTCTTACTTCAGAAATATTGTAATAACTGATAAATTCGAAAAGACAAGTTTTTAATTTATCAACCTGGTACAGTGGAATTTCCTATAATTTTAATCTTCCAGAATTTTCTCCCGAATAGAAACGTTCTGGTATTCTAATATCTAGAATCCCGAGCAGTATTTCACTCCACTCTTTGATCTGCTCTGTGGCCGCTTCAAACCACGAAACCCCGTCCGGGTCACAAACATAGCGAAACAACGAAATTTCACTTTGAAATTGTCCCGAGGTATGTAGGTTACCTTTGACGCTGAAATTGCTCGAAAAGGACCTAGCCTCGTGCGTCTCTGCGAGGCTACGTTTCTTTGCTGTTAGAAGATATTAATTTCAGACCAGGAGGATTGACCTTTACAGGCGAGGCACTTTCAACGTGGCTGATCATGAACAGTCGTGTTCTACTGTTCGCCAGACGGGCCCACGCCACACGGTTGCACCGAATGAATCAGAGTTGCTATCTGATCCTCGAATTTTGAAACTCCTTTCCCACAATTTGTAATTAAATTTAATTAGGAAAAGTGTTTCACGGATAAATGAGCTGGGAAAAGTGACGAAGTCACAGGATCAATTATAAATCTTAATTGCAAATTCATTTTATATTAGAAATGTGTACGCCAATAATCAACACACTTGTATTTTATATACAGAGTGTACCACATCAACCTTTTTATGGATAATTTTTTTAATCAACAGTCTCTTTGAACCACATCACACGACATAACAAAAATTTCGATCTGTCCATTGACAGTAAAAATATTTAAACTGATCAAGTTACCTAGTTCCACCCAGTATATACGTTTCATTTCTCCAAACTCGAAAATGGAGTGAAATCTTATTTTAATTCAAGCTTATACAATTCTCACGATAGTTTGATTAACTCTGATTCGATAAATCAAACTTGAACCAACTGAAATCATAAAGTAGAAGAGGATCAAGTAACAAGAGAATCTTTAATCCGTTCTTCCTGACAATCCCAATTTCCTATTCCCCTTGCTAATCAAATCTTTATCGACGACCGTAATTTCAAGATGTCTTAATCGTCTCCCGAGATCGTCCTTTTTGCCTCGTGAAAATTGCTCACTTCCAAGCGGCGATGGTTAATTCTCTGCTTAATTCCGTGGAAACCACGGTGTACAGGGATAAATAAGCCGCACCTGTCCGGGACACGGACGAAAACCACGGGATAATATAAATAGAAAGTATCGAAAGACGGAAGCGGTGACACCGTCGCAACTGGATACACGACAAGACCTCGCAATCAGATTTTCATCCGAGCACGGTGAATCGACAGAAAAAAATCTCGTGCCCTTTCTAATCGGAACCACTAGGTACAATGGGAGATCGTTCAAGCCTCTAATAGCATTATTTCAAGTGTAGGTATATATACTATATAGACACAAATCTCGATTGACTCGATGAACCAATCAATATTGTGATCGAAAAAATGACACAAGAAAAGTTGTTCTTTTTCTTTATTTTATTTCGCGGTGGATGACAATGACGATTTCCTGGGAGGAAGTGAAGTTAACTCGAGCCTAATCTCAATCGCGTGATTGTGCAACAAATTGTTTGTTGCAAGTAATGTAGCGTAAGCTGAAATACACGTAGCAGTATACAGGGTGTTTCTAAAGTGAAGATTCATTGGGGAATAATTTTCTAACGGTAATACAGTAAATCGTTTGTTGCAAATGATGTGATATAAAGAAGAACGTATTTGTAGTATACAGAGTGTACTAAAAATAAAGTTTCAGATATTTCGAGACACCTTGTACGTGGAGTAAAACATGGATGAAAACGGTTTGACGTGTACACGTGTGTAATGATCATCTGTACAAAAGAACGAGGTTCCAGTTCTCGTTAAATATTCACGCGCAATTTTGCGCAGCTCTTGCTCAGCGTGTATTTAAACAGTTGCGGTTATTGAAAGAAGAACCTCGGAGTTTACCAAATTGAGTGTTTTCAACTGGGGGAAATTAAATATTTCCCTTTCACGGAGCGACGTAAACAAAATTTGAAAGGAGGAATCTGAAGCGATGACTGCATTCTCGCGTAAAAACTGAAGATTCATGCGGAAATATGGTAATCCCGCTGCGCAACTATTCCAACACCCTGTATATGACGTACGTATAACAGCCTCGAATGGTACACCCACGCGGCGGCGGCCCAATAAGAATGGAAAAGAAAAAAAAGAGCAAGCCACAGTTAACGTACGAGGGTCGTACGAGAAATCTTTGGACACGGCAATTCTATATTTATAACTGATTCAGGCACGCACGTTCTGTCATTACACCGATACGATAAAAATCGATTCGGCATTGTAGATTGCCGGCTGTGTCCGCGCCTCGTAATGTAAATACCAGGTGAAACGGAACGAGGTGAGACACTTGACACGGTTGCTCGCGTTGAAAACTGCTGCTCTTTTGAATGTTGCACAATTTCAACTAGAACGAACGCTGCGCCTTTTAATCACATCTCCTAAACGAGACTTTAGGTTTCATTAAAACCCACCCTTATAACGACGATTCAAATACGAATTGAAAAAATCTTCAATTAAAATGTTCGTATTCAAACTCAAGTTTAAAACCTCAAGTTGAAATTTTCCAAAATTCAACTATTCCAATTGAAATTGAAATTCGAATATCCAAATTTCAATTCACATGTTTACGCGCAATCTATACACGTAACCTCTGACGAAACATAGAACAAGCGAATCAACGCTGCAACACGCGACATACGTCAACAAGTACCTTCTTCCCCGCCCACACCGTAAGAAATTCCGAAGAAAAAAAGAAAACGAACGAAATTTCAATACCAGTCGAACCAACAATCTTACCCGTTTCACCTCTTTCGCATCACCGCAGCGACAACGATTACCACCCGTCCGCCATTTTTCCCCGCACTCAACTTATCCACGAATCCCAACCCACACAACACAACAACAGTCCGCGAACGAAACTCTAAAAGAACGAAAGTTCGAGCGAGGAGTATTTCCTATACAGGAAGTAACGTAAATTCGAAGGCTCGATCTCCTTTTTGCAACGGTGAAGAACGGGGCTAGTTTACGGGGGAGCCGTACATATGTATACTCCAAAAATAGAGTTAGGTTGAGCTGCATGTAAGAGAATGACATAGACAGAGTGTGTCGGAGGGAAGGAAGGGAGTGGTGAGAGCGGCGAGTGGTGGTAATCCGATGACGAGGAAACAGGGATGAGGAAGGGTCAGGGCGAGGAAGGGTAAGGAGAGGTGGGGGGAGGAGGGTTCAGCCAGCCACGAACGCTACATACGATTGAAATACTCAGCTGTGGGGGTGTAAAGGGGCGTCAGCAGTGGCGTGACGACATACGCTAGGGAGGGGATAGATATGGTGTACCGTTGGCTGTAAGGGCTAGCGATAGCATCGAGCTAACTTGTTGGTGAATTTTCTTTTTCAATCTCTTCTTACAATCGAATTTTAGTGTAGTTATTAATGTCGGTGATTTGGAAATTATTGTCAATGAATGCAAAGAGTGTAACGTGATATTTCGTATAGAAAACAGGCGTAAGATTGCTAGTAAACCTAACCTATTTACTACTGCTGTGTTGACGATGTAGGGGGAATTGTTTCTTGTTAGTATCATAATGGTAAGAATGGAATTCTAAGCGTGTTTCTATTTATTGGATTGTTCAGTGATGAGGATTAGAGAGGTAAACGGAGTTGCGTAAGTGGTACTGGTCGCTAGTAGCAAGACTGGCTTATAGTGTCTTATTTCACTTCAGAAGCTGCGAAAATGTAGATCGAATAAATTTTCGCTCGTTAATTAAACGTGTACAGTAATCGATTTGTGGAGATTGTAAATTATCATGATATAATGATATTGATAAATAAAATTTATTATAAATATATTAGCAAAGTTCCATATAATAGAAGCAAACAATATTCTCGTAATGTTGCCTTCGTATAGTAATACATAAAATGCAAATTGAAATTAAACGAGGGAACTTAATATTTAATTTAATTCTCTCAACTTCCAAATAACAGCCTAGTTAATTCAATTTAACGATATTTATTTCTGTTTAATTTCACGAATGATATAACGAATGTTTTAAAGACACAGAAGTGGTTCAAAGTTGCGAGAGCACCATCCCCATCGCTGAGGGTAGCGCGATTGGCAGCAGAGGCGATGGTGGCGGTGGTGGTGGTGCTCGCAACCATGCGCCAACTACAGTAGTGCACACATAAGCGTCCGCATTTTTGCACACTTAAGCGTCCGTCGCTATCCCCACCAATTCTTGGAAATGGGACTTCGGAGTGGAGTTCGAGCGTGCCGTGTGAAACAAAGTAATTCGATATCGACTCCTGAATGTGAACAACTGACACTTGATATATCGGTATCCCACTCAGCCACATCTCCTCTCTTTTGTTTAGTTAAATTCGCAGAAGTCACCTCCCCACATTCGGTCCCGACTGCGGACGCTTATGTGTGCACCACTGTAACAAGATACATTACATAACCGATAAAACGATAATCCACTTGGAAACTTCAATAATTGAAAATAATTTGCTTTATTAATTGGAAACAACTTACAAATAACAATAATCATATCGTTTTAACCTATTTTAATTAAAAATCTCTCTCAAGTTTATAATTAAAAATGAGTAAAAATTTATAACCAATCTTCTCCAGTTGAACAGGTGAAGGTACGTTAAACGAGATCGATTCTAAATTAACGAAAATTAACCAATTGAAAAATTCAATATTTCCATATTCTAGCATCAAAGTCTCTCCCAATAAGAGAGGAACGAGCACCACTCGAGGTACTCGAACTCATACGATTTAATCTAATTCACGATGAGCACGCCGTGGATTATTCCAGTGGCATTGTAAGAACCTCTTATTCCCCCTGTCCCCCGTTCTTCTCTGCAACGTTTCAATCGAAACCAGCCACTCGAAAGCTAGCCCTATTAAAAGCTACCTGTTACGTATATCGTTGCAATGAAAACGGTAAACGGTAGGGGGGAAAAAGAGAGAGACAGATGGAGAAATGGAGAAAGGGATCACTGCGGAGGATAATTCCTTTTGCTCGTGATACAATATTGAACGCGGACTAACGGAAGCCCTTCTTAACCTAGTATGCAAATAGAACCAGCAAATGTAATCTATAATCTCGGTTGTTCTGTCTGCTCGGTTTGATTCCGTGAATACTTTCGAATGGCATTAGAGGCTCGTGATTGGGCTTTCGTTGTGTTCAAAATGATCATCGGTCGATAAATCTTTTTAAATAATTCTCTATCGATTATTAAGAGAATTATTTCTTTTCTTTCGCGCTTAACAAAAGATTCAACCCTTTCGGGGTTCAGACGCGACGATCGGTGGATAAATGACAAATTCTTAAAAAAAGAAAAAGTAATTCGGTGAAGAAAAGTTTGAAGAAGGAAATTATTTTTTTTTGGGAGGAAATTTCTAATTTGAAAGTTTCTACCGGCACTTGATTTTTATTAAATTCCATCGATGTAAGTTTCACTTGTTCATTTTTCGATATTCGAATGAACAAGTGTTTCAGTGTTTGAAATTCTTTTTTTAATAATATTACCTTTCGAGATATGATGAACATACAGGTCTAGTTAAACGAAGCTAAGACAACAAGTTCACGTGCAGAATGTTAAACACGTTCGATAAAGTACACGTAACGTTAAAGCGCACACCATGCCAGACTCGTAAAGATAATTCGACAAGTTCCAGCATACTAATGACCACGCTTGCTTTCGTCGCACCAACAAACTGTTAACAGTATTCTATCAGACCTGATCAGCTCAACTTTGTACGCATAATAGACGGAAAACCGTTTCCAAAAAGGTTCCAGTCGAAAATGTGAGTATACCGTTAAATATTATGCTATTTCTACTTTTTAGAGAACCACTGAAATGCCATTATTAAATCTTTGCACTCTCAACATTTTTTCTTTAAAGTGAAACTTAAAACAAAACATTATAAATCTTAATAAATTTATTTATTTTTATTTCTGCTGTTCATTTGAGCTATGGCGCGTATTACGAATGTCGCCGTAGTAACATCAGTGGAGTGCAAACAGTTAAATTTCCATACCGCTGAAAATTTCCAATATGAGAACTTTAAAAATAGTTTCCCATAGAAACGAACGTAACAAGCATTCTTTACAAACGAACCAATAAATCCGTTGATATCGTTAAGTATTTTATCAGTGATAGTTCTCGATCGATATTTAACATTCGGTGAACGTTCGACGCGATTCGAATCTATCCTATGACGTCATATGGAGCGCGACAGCGGGGGAGGGAATTTGAGAATCACTGCAACAGAGATAGCCATGCCACTAATGGGCGAGATAGAGGTGGTGGGGGGTGGCAGGGGGTTGATCGTCAGTGGTGGTACGCAGAGGCAACGTGCCAGCCGTGCGAGGGGAGGCAGCCATGAATGAAAGTAACGCGTATCGATTTACCCGCGCCGCCCTAGATAAAATATGGTAAATAGTGAGCCAAAATGGACTACGAACGAAAAACGTCATCGCGCATAACGCCGCTTTTTTGGCCGGCCACCAAAAAAATTTTAACTCCGGACTAACATGATATTCCATCACTCCTACGAGATCAATTAGAATCTTGAATTTTAATTAAAACATTCCGCCAATATCGCGAAGAAAAGCTGAAACGCGATAACATAGAGCTACGTTGTGATCAACCATGGGAAAAACGTATGACAGAACCGGATCGCGGATGAAAAAAATGAATAGTAGATTCTGTTGCAAGAATTCTCACGGCTAACCTCTTGATGCATATTGCGAGAATTGAAAAAGATGGTTAACATAGATACCGAAGGGTTTTTGAAATAATCGTTGCACGTTACATTTTAACACGAATAGATTATCCTTTCGATACCGATTTAATTAGCCGTTTTTACTTTGGTGTATCAACGATGCACCCATATCTGACCACTTTAACTTTTGAATAATTTACACGGTTCGCGTAGTACACAGAAATTACGTACCCACGTTAAAGGCATACGTCATACGGTATGTGCTACGTAGAACCACGCGCGCAGCGCTGTAATAAAAAGCGATTCAAGGTGGATGTTTATGACTCTTAAAACGCGAC
This sequence comes from Habropoda laboriosa, assembly GCF_001263275.1. Lineage (NCBI taxonomy): Eukaryota > Metazoa > Arthropoda > Insecta > Hymenoptera > Apidae > Habropoda > Habropoda laboriosa. Next base: position 1,171,872 of record NW_017100515.1, on the reverse strand, counting down.
AAACTTCGTTACACTTAAAGAAGTTGGTAGATGATAATGGTTAATTGTCTGAACTACTTTATTACTATCTTAATATACGTGGAACTTTTAAGGATAATTCTACAAAATAATAAAGGATTTATATAATTCTTTTTGAATATAAATTTAAATTGCATATACAGAATATAAAATTCGATGGAAATTTTAAAAAAGTTTGCCAAAGTTGGGAAATGTGGACTTTGATGTAACACAGATCAATGGGACGATCGCAGCGCTATATGTGTGTCACTATCTAAAATTATTGTCTCGGGGTGCCGCCATTACCCATTCATGCGATTTGTCCGAGCTCCTTGCGCGTCAATGGCACCGAAATCTGCCATTCAAAGGAACACCCAACCTCTTTGTAATAGCACCTAATCTCGAGCCACGATCATCAGTCGAATTCAACAAGAACTATGTGCTGAAACACACCATTCCAAGTCACTGATCTCGCGAAACATTTCGAGTTACCTCTTATGCACCAATAGATTGCAGATGCACCCTACCACAATCTACCCAACATAATCTACCTAGTAACCAACAAAAATTTCCTCGATCTGAGCAAGATGAAATAACACTCGATCTATGGACAATGAATACTTTTTTCAAACATTGTTACAATACCTATAAACATTACGAAACGAACTAGTCGAGGTGAATGTCAAACACCGCGTCTGGAATAATGTAAATACATACTATCTTTTCGATACTGTATCGAAGCGTGAGAAGAAACCGTGGATGACGAAACAGAACGCAACACCTATTCCAAAATCTGCCAGATGAGGTACCTGAGTGAATGGAGTTATAAATCAGGATATTCGCGTACCTGGGTCATGACAGGGGCGGGATCTTCATGTTTCCACAGAAACTCAACACAGCTGGCCGTCAATGCGGTGATATATCCCCGTGTCGTCGGACGAGAACGATGCCACTGCAATGGTTGACCACCACTTCCACGCCATAACGCGTCGGAAACGCGCGACCATTTACTCACATGACATGTCGCGCGACAGGATTAACCGATGAACCGTTTTGATAAAGGCGGTTGACGTAAAGCACGCGCGGCCACGGGAAAAAAAATATGCGCGACCGCGGGTGGCGAACACGTTTTCCTTGTGCCAAGTGAAACCGACTGACCCTCCAGCAGCCCCGCGTTAGACGGTGGCTGCGGGATTGTTGGGGGTTCGGAACGGCCGAACGGGAACGAGGAAGAAGTTAAACGAAGAGAGTCACGAAGAGAGCGAGATGAAGATGGAGAATCGGTAATTCGGTGGTGTGACGCCTCGGGGCGCCACCCTCGAATCTCCCTGTCGCAATACATATACAAGGGCGGCGAGACTCCGGAATTGGGTAGTATTCGAATAGTTTGAAATATATATCTGTATAGGATGGTTTTACTTTTTAATCATTAATCAAGATGAGCCAGAGTACGAATAATTCCAAAATTTGGAATGTCATCCTATCATCCACAATTCTTTGTGGAGTCATAGAAGTCAGACACAAGCGGAACATCGGAATTGAACAGTATTTGAATGATGTAATGTATAGTAGCAGTTAAAAGTTTTAGAAACACTTGTTATAGGTGTATGTTGATATCAATATTCACTGAAATGTCTAGTGATTTGTAATTTTGGACTGGCAGTGTATGTAATTGTATGAAATAATTTTAAGTTTAGATCATTGTATTAAGATGGTTTCAAGATAATTGTGTGTGAAATTGCTTCAGTATTGAGATAATACAACGATATAGTGCGTGATCGAGTGTATTCAGATTTGCTGTATTCGTACATTGATTCTAGATGATCTGCAAGAATTGATCTTGATATCCTGAATATTTTTATTTAAAAGTGCTCTTTATAATTAAACGAAAAATAATAATAATAAAGAAAATGTGAAGTATGCATCGATACTATTTCCATCATTCTTATCACGAGTGAAAATTAAACAAAAACATAGAAAAATTTATCTATAGAATGTTGAACGATATCAAAATAAACAATTAGTGTTTATTTAAGTTGTGTATACAAATTTCCAGGTATATATACGACGCACAATATCTTGAAAACGTATTTTATACTACGATAGTAAATGCATAATTTCGCTGAAAAGGGTAAGTATATTTATCAAAATTGTTAAATATTTATATAAAACTTCAGAATTTAGTTGTTACAATGTATTATATAATTTCAAAGATGTGATAAAACCGTTAAAAATTTGACCGATTAAATGTATTTAATCCAGATTAATTACAGTCAGATAAATTTTGCATTATCATGAAATTTGTGCAATAACAATATCATCGATAACTTGTCTTATCTTACGTGTGTAAACAAATCTTAAGATTTTTGGGAAGAATATAAATGGAAGGAGTGTTTCAAAATTGACATTTTATTTCGTAGTATAGTATTTATTATTTAATTATTATGAATTAACGTAAAAAAATTTGAAAACTCGTAAATTGTTAAAATCCTCTTACAAAGGTTCGTGAATTGTTTATACCTGAATAGTGTTGAAAATCGATCCTATCATCGATTTATTAGAAGCCTAAGGGTATGTAAATTTTTGGTGATAATTATTCTTACATTGTTTCGCAAGAATTAAAAATTGCATTCAATTATTCAATTAAAATGAATATTATCAAATATTTGCTTATTTTTTACTTTATGTTTTCGCTTATAGAATTTTAATTAGAAATTATTTTTAGACCAATATCACTGTGATATCGTCAGTCGATAAAGGAATACCAAAATCTATCTTTGCACAATTGATTTTTCCTTTTGATTAGGTAATCGAAATGAAAGTATGGAAAGTAATGCTGCCGTAAAACCGGTGGAGATCAAGAATTGAGCATGCTATGCTAAATAATCATTGCTTCTTTAATACTTCCATAAGAATATTGTAAAACAAATAACCTACATATTACCCGATCCCTTAAATTTTAACAAATATAATGCAAACAACATTTTTATTAATTTTTTATCACATATTTTATACTTTGTCTTCTCAAAATAAACATTCTTCAGACTTCGCGGCATTATATTCTGCACATAACATTCGCCTCCAATCGTCCGCCTCGCGTTGGAATCTATGTAACGTGTCTCATTATTCTCCTCAGTCACTAAAGTTTCAAGTTTATCGTCGTACGCGCAGCTAAAATAACAGAAGCAACCATAACTCTAGAATTAAAGTTTGTCAAGTTCTTCCAAGTTAACGTAATAACCATTCATCTGTTTAATTTACAAAACTGTTACGCGGGAATCGTTTTTACCTTCTGTTCCTACCACTTTTTTAATGGATAAATTGTTGTCATTAGTTCAAACATTTCACGCAAAGTTAGTGTGTCAATTGAACATAAACGGAGGATATTTGTCAGTTAGAAAGAATGTATGCAACACGTGTCTAAAAGGATTAACTGTTATAATAACAACGATCGTTCGAGGTAGCCGAAGACAAAGGAGATTCGCGGGATAAAATAACCGCGATTGTCTTTCGTAGGCGTAATTGTACCGTAATAGTTACAACGTCGATCCGTGCGTTAGTGTACAAAGCCGTTCGTTCTGTGTACGAAAGGAAATCAATGTTCACACTACGAACGACAGTGATTGTGTGTAAAAATGAAATGGGGCATTGGGTGAAAGTACTCTTGGCTTGGAGGTCTTATATCAGATCAGTCTGCCAAGAGCTGTGCAGGATGTGGATGGCAATTTTACTTCGCTCCTAATGACCAGATTCTCTGCCAACTTCAACAGAGAGTGTTCCTTTGTTAAATTATATTAATTTAAATAAATTATGCTACCGGAGTCATACAGTCAGAAATTATCTGTGTTCAGTGTTTTATAATCAGTGAAAAGTTTGATTAGTTACAAAGAAACGTGCGTTTTTGCAGAATGTTGCAGATAATATGGATATGGTGTTTGGTTGTGTCAGTGGCAGATTTGACATTGGCCCTTGAAAATGGTTTGGTGAAAACACCACCCATGGGGTGGCTTGCCTGGGAACGATTCAGGTGCAACACAGACTGTAAAAATGATCCTGACAATTGTATCAGGTGAGAGTGTTGTTCTTTGTGCTTCTTTTTTATTCTTGTGATTTTTCTGAAATCTGGATTTAAAATTGCTTTATTCTGGATTTATTTGTGTTGGAAATTGTTGCATGTTCTTGGCCCAAACGGTATTTAACAGTATAATGTGATTCTTAATGGTAAAGTGAAACTTCATTAGCATCTCTGTTACATATCTCTATATCTACAGATTACCATTAAAAATTTCAGTTTTTAACAACTCAAGAACAAAATATGGAGCATGATTTTTATGCAAAAGTAATACAGATAAATGATTGTTAATTACAAATATTAAAATTTTGAAAAATTTCATTTTGTAAAAAGTAAAGTAAAATCTTAGAAAATGAATACCTGATGAAATATGTTAATACCTTTGTGAGCATAAAATATTAGATAGTGTTTTGATATGCATAAAATATTAATCAATGCTTATGCAAATATAATAAAATAATGCTTCTATACCATGAAATATATCATGAAACAATTGTATATAGAAATTTTAATCACGTATGTGTAACAAGAAGGTTCTTTAGGATTGGAGTATATACAATTTTTATTTGAAAGTAAACTTGTAGTTTTACTTTGTTGAGAATTCAATAAGTACTGTTATATCTGATATTAAATTGTTTAGTGAGAATCACTATTATTGTTATAATATGTAGAAGGGAAATAAATATCATACTGTTATAAATATACTTATATTTTATAAATATATGAAAATTATAATCATGAAATAAAAACTGCAAACATTTGTTCCACAAAATATCAATTAGAACAGAAGTAGCTGATATAAGCTGTAATTAAGAATGTGTGACATTAAAAATGATTCTTAATAACTTAATTTACTGCTGTGTCATAGCTATTATGTAAATTTGTATTTCAGTTCAAGGTTCTATTGCTAATAATCAATAAATATGTAATATGTAAAGCATCTCTCAATAGAAGAAGAATCTTTTGCAACAATTGTATCTTCATAACAGAACAATCTTTTTGAAGTAATGAATGTCTTCTCTGTTATGATAAAAAATTATAATGTAAAGAAAAGAAATCTACTTAATATAATTACATAAAACTGAATTTTCACACTTTATAGTGATCAACTCTTTCGTACAATGGCAGACATTGTTGTAGCAGAAGGCTATGCTGCAGCTGGATATGAGTACATTAATATTGATGATTGTTGGCTAGAAAAAGACAGAGACAGGAATGGCAATTTAGTACCAGACAGACAAAGGTTCCCATATGGCATGAAAAGTCTTGCAAATTATGTAGGTTTTCACTAGCTGTGAATGTCTTATAAAAAAAAATTACAGTTCTAATTTTACTACTTCTACAATGTAGATACACTCTAAAGGTCTTAAGTTTGGAATTTATGAGGACTTTGGTAATTATACATGTGCTGGTTACCCTGGAATATTGGGGTATTTAGAAACTGATGCACTTACTTTTGCATCATGGGATGTTGATTATGTAAAGTTGGATGGATGTTACTCCCATCCTTCTGAAATGGACAGAGGTACTATTAAAGCATCCAGTAATAACATACTTATCCAAGGAGCTTCCTATTGATAGTTCATTAAATATTATAGGATATCCTGAGTTTGGATTCTACTTGAACCAAACTGGCAGACCTATGGTATATTCTTGTAGTTGGCCAGTTTATCAGATTTATGCTGGCATGCAGGTTGGTATCAGTGTAATATCATAATATAAGTGAAATTACAAAATTCTAAATTGTACAAAATTTTAGCCAAATTTCACTGCCATAACAGAACACTGTAATCTATGGAGAAATTTCGACGATATACAAGACTCGTGGAATAGTTTAGAAACAATTATAGATTATTATGGAAACAATCAAGATGCAATTGTGCCAAACGCAGGTCCCGGGCATTGGAACGATCCCGATATGTTGATTATCGGAAATTTCGGACTAAGCTACGAACAAAGCAAAACACAAATGGCATTGTGGGCTATATTAGCGGCCCCGTTATTAATGTCCGTTGATCTACGAACGATTAGACCCGAGTACAAAGCTATTTTACAAAATAAGAAAATTATAGCCGTGGATCAGGACCCATTAGGTATACAGGGTCGTCGCATTTACAAAGTTAGTAAATTTACCCTGTATGTTTATTGAAACTAAACATGCTACATGTATTTGAACTTCACGATAATTTCAGCACAAGGGTATTGAAATTTGGGCGAGGCCAATAACCCCCGTTTATCAGCAATACTTTTCTTACGCCATAGCGTTTGTAAATAGAAGGACGGATGGTACACCGTCTGATGTGTCTGTTACGTTAAAAGAACTTGGCCTGCAGTATCCTGGAGGATATAGTGTAGAGGTATGTAATTATAGACGATCATTTATTTTTTCATTTAATTAATTTAATAAAATATCTAAAGCAATCTATGCATTTTTTTAGGATCTATATGAAGATGTGAGTTACGGTGTTCTGACACCGCAAACAAAAATAAAAGTTAAGGTTAATCCATCTGGAGTTGTGATATTACGGTGTGATTTGCATTTAGAAAATATTTTTAATACGAATCAGTTCTCGCAGTATACGGCAAACCAATTGTTCAAAGTCAGACAGAATTCATTTAAATAACACTAAGTAAATATTAACGAATGTTAACTGTAATTTACCTTTTTTGTAATACTTGACAAAACAACGTTACCATACTTTGTTAGGAGAGTAGGAAATAAAGAATTTTATAATCTGTAACTCAAAGTTCCGTTAAATAACGTGATGAAGTTTATTTAGAAAATATGTAATCGTTTTATTTACACGTTGATTTGAACAGTGAAAAATATTTAAAAAATCATTAAATCAATTTTTTGTTACGCACCATGTGTACGCATTGTCGAAAATGCGGTGCCATGGCGAGGCGATATTCTTCCAATCAGTGGGTTTCCAAGGCCATTGCCACATTTGTGTACATCGCTCAGGATGAGGCATCATTGCCAAGTGGCGTCCATCCGCGGAACAAATACCAGCTATACCCTCTACAACAAATTATAAATATTACATGTTTATATTCTTAGTGTTGCATCATGTAGAAAAAACATTTAATTAAGTACTACCTGTACTTCCATTAGGGTTAAGTGGATATCGTTCGGTTGGATTACCATAATCATCTGTGTACTTAATAGCCAAACAATGATTCTCTTTTAGTTTCTTTAAAACCTCATTATTTCGGAATGTAAATCTTCCTTCACCATGAGCAACCCATACACCTAAGATGCTATTTTCCATTCCATTTAACATGATCGATGGCGATTTATCAATTCTGACAGTACTCCATCGACACTCGAATCGTTCCGACGCGTTATGATCGAGGAAAACGTCTGATTCTTTAGCATCATCTGCAAAGTAAAAGACAGGTACTAAAGTTAATCATACTTAACACGTTAAGCGCGGCGTCAGTCCGTGGGGACTGACAGTGAACTTTCCGTTTAGGCGGCGTCGGTCCGTGGGAACTGACAGTGAACTTTTCGTTTAGGTGGCGTCGGTCCGTGGGACCGACAGTATCATGTTTAAAAAATAAATATTTGTTATCTTCGCAAAAGAGCGCATTTGTTATCTTCTGTTTATACTCTATAACCGAACAGCTCGCGAAGTGATTGCCGCTGTGTGCCGCCTGAACGGGAAGCAGAGCGAAATCGGCTCCGCGCTCAACGTGTTAACAATTTTCTGTGCACGTAATTATTTAATTAAACAATACCAGTTTCATTTCCTATCCATCCTAATAAAGTCATTAATTGACATCCATTGCAAACACCTAAGCTAAATGTATCTTTGCGAGAAATGAATGCTGTTAATTGTTGTTGAATAGATGGATGTAACAGAAGACTTGCAGCCCATCCTTTAGCAGAACCTAAAACATCTGAAATTAATTTAATTAATTTTTATTCATTTCCATTTAATAAAATAACAATCTATCTAGCGAATAATTTACCTGCATAACTGAAACCACCAGGAAATATGACACCTTCAAATCTATCCAATGTAGTCTTACTTTGTAATAGGTCCTGCATCGTCACATCCCAAACTTCAAAACCAGCGTCCATTAGGGACGCCGCCATTTCTCTATCACCGTTTATACCTTCCTCTCTTATCACGGCAACCGCAATGTTTGCTGTACATATAGCACAAAATAAAAAATAAAATTCCTCAAAATATTTTTAACTTTTATATTGAATCAAAGTTTTACTAACAGGACACATGTTTTTGAACTGCAATTGACCTAATATCAGGATTAAACGTTAATTTATAAGCTGGCGCAATTCTATATTTTAGTCCACTGAATTCTTCAAGTGCACAATCAACATTCGTTTGCCGACGTTCTAATTGATAACTAGTTTCTTCCCATAAATTCATTAATGATAACACAGTCGAATCCAGAACCATCTTCTCTTGTATTTTGACATTTACCTGAAATTATAAAATATCCATAGTAGAAATTATATTATAATTTTGTGCAACATATAAAATACGTACTTTGGATGATAATCCACATCCTGTTGACAGTCCAATTAAATATACAGGAACATTATACTGTTTAAATACGTCCAGGACGTAATTATGACTTTCCTGATCAACTTCTAATATCCATCCTACTTCTTCAGCGAATAAAATTTCAATGGGAGATCCTAACTTATGAGAAATATTGATGTTCATTCCAGAAATTCCGGCGAAACACATCTCAAGCAGGCATGTGATAAGTCCACCGTCACTAACGTCATGACCTGCTAATACATATAATGAATTATATTTAATTACTTTTTATAAATACAGTTTACCTGCAATTAAATGTTGAGTAGCTTTGAAAGCATTTTTTAACACAGCAGCATGCTGCACATCTGGTACATCATTTCCAAGAGACCCATAAACCTGAGCTAAAGCTGTACCACTAATTCGATTTTGCCCGTTTGATAAATCAACAAATAGTACGTAACCATTTTTTCCTGCTGCAGGTGCCTTTAAATCAGGCGTTACTACCTACAATCGTAAAAAAGTAAATATAAATGTTTAAGTAAAATTTTCTAGGAAATATTCGTGACTTACTTGTCGTATATCAGGACAAGGAGCGTAACAAGAAACCACTAGTGTTCCTGGTGCTTTAACCACGTCTTTACCAATTCGTGCCGCCATGCTAAGAGAATCCTTCCCTCCATCAATTGCAATTCCTAATTCGTTCATGAGTGAACACATAGCGGAGCATGCATCATATAATGCAGCACCTTCTCCTGATAATTTAGCAGCCCACATCCAGTTTCCACTGCATTTAACATCCTAGATATATAATATATTAGCTATAATAAGAATAATTATTTGAGAGATTAAATTAAAGTTCGAAAGAAATGAAAACCTGTATGTCTGAAATGTGTGCAAAAACTAAGTTGCTCAAAGCTTCTGCCACGGTCATACGAGCTCCTGCTGCTGCATTTACGAGACCTTTTATTGGTTGTTCTCCAATAGAAGTTGCAATACCAACCTGCACAATAGAATATGTTGCACTGTACTACTCCTACCTTTTTTCATTCTTATTGGTTTTATTGTTATATTTCTTTACTGTGGAGAAATGAGAGATAGCAGTAACAGCAACATCTGCAAGGGGAGTGTGCAAAGGACCAACGCATTGCTGTTGTGCAATTAATCCGGTGACACAACGATCAACCTTGTTAGTTAAGTATCGTTTGCTTGCTACCGAAGGCAAACGTAGAACTCTTTCCAAAGCAGCTTGCACAGTCAATGTTGCAGGTAACTTAATAGCAGGTAATTGAGTTGTCTGTCTTTGAAGATTAAAAGTCTGCAAGAATGTTAAAAATATTTCATTTAAATCTTATTAAATATAATTTATCTGTGTTAAATGTTATATCATTCACCTTGCGAGGCATTTTTCCAAGTACCATTTCTAGATCTAAATCAACTGGGTGCCTTGTATTTTTTTCAGAATTTGCATTTAAACATTTTGATGGATCACAATTATCCTCCTCAGAAAGAATGATTTTCCCATTTCCGGTAACAATTCCCACAAAATTAATAGGGCATTTTTCACGCGCTGCTATTTCTTTGAGCAAATTACTGTCTTCCGATTTGCAAAGAATCGCGTCATTTTCTTGATACTCAGCGCCCCATAGTTCCAAGGTACTGATGCTGGGATCGCCTAATTCAAATTTTTTTGCGAAAATTACTGCACCCGCGGGCTCTACTAATTCTTTCAGAACGTTACCTAATATAGATTTAAAAAATTAAGTAATAATGTAAAACTATAATATTACTAATTATAGTAAAATATTTTTTTACCATTGCCTCCAGCTCCTTGGTCATGTATGCTAAGTATTGGGTTCCGTTTTCCCATTTCAATGCAAGCACGAACTACTCTGTTCAATTTTTGTTCCATTTCTGGATCGCCTCTCTGCACAGCTCCAAAATCTAATTCTGACTTGTTGTCACCTTGCACCTAATAATTCGTAGCTTTTAATCCATCATTTACAATATCAATTGGTTACATGATTATTTGCAATTTATGTAAAATTACCTCAATGGAACTTGCTGCACCACCCCCCACACCAATTCTATAAACAGGTCCACCAATTTTAATGACTTCCATGCCTGAGATATAACGATTTTTTATTTTTTTACATCATGAGTCATAAAAATTATTTAAGTAATATTTACTGACCTTTCTGTGGTGAAACTTTTTGAGACATATCAGCATCCATTGTACCCAATCCTCCGCTGAACATAATGGGTTTAATCCATTCACGTCGTACACCGACATCGTCAGTCATACCAAACGAACGAGAAAAGCCAGATATTAGTGGTTCTCCAAATTTATTGCCATAATCAGATGCTCCATTACTAGCTTCGATTATGATCTTCAAAGGAGAAGCCATATTGTTAGGATATGGTACTTTTTTCTCTTCCCAAGGTAAATCATATCCTAAGAAGAGCATTGAGAATTTAGCGACAATGGCAGACCTTCTTGCTTTTGTGTATGCCATAAAAAAATACAAACCTGGAATTTGTAAATTACCAACAGAATAACCAACAGTCCCAGCAATGTAATATCCTCCCCTACCAATTCCTTGAATATCTCTCAATCTCCCTCCAGTTCCAGTTGTAGCCCCACTGTAAATTGCAATGTTTATGAAAGCTAACAATGATATTTCCAGGAGATTTCTAAGTGATTTACCTAAATGGAGCAACACCAGTTGGAAAATTGTGAGTCTCTGCAGTGAATATCAGATCTTGATATACATTTTCCAAATGAAAAGGACTACAAGTGTAAGTCTTGTCTGGTCGTAAAATGTTTGTTTTGTATCCCTTGATTGCACTACTGTTATCGCTAAACTTAATTGTATTGTTTGGATTGGAGTATTTTTGCGTTTCCATGATCATATCAATCAATGATTTTTTTGTGTCTTCACCATCAACAATCATTCGACCTTTAAAGAACCAATGACGACTGTGTTCACTATTAGATTGTGCCAAATCGAAGCATTCAACGCTAGTTGGATTACGTTTTAACTTATTGAGAAATAAATGTGTGTAAAAGTCCAAGTCCCAGTTATCAAATGCCAAACCTAGACAGAGTATAAAAAGTATATAACTTTATCTTGAATAAAGTTTCTTGTAATATTTTATTCCAAGTATATACCTAATTTTGAGTTTACATTTTCTAATGCTGTTCTCCCCTCCTGTAAAACATCAACCTCAAACCAGTTTTCTGGTCTAAAACCATGATCAAATGTTTCTATTGGATTCATATATCTGCATTGAGTCATTTTATCATGTAGAACATCTGTTACCTAAATACAAAAACAAACTGAAGAAATATATAGTATTTATATTAAAAACATTATTACAATCGTTTACATACAGCATCTTCAACTTTCTTGTCAATTGTTCCATTATGTTTAATGCAGTATCTAGTTACTGCTTCAATTCTTGTTATTTTATTTAAATGTACAGATCTACAAATTGATACAGCATTGCTGGAGAATGCTGTAGAAAAATTCAATCTGTAAAAACATGGAAAATATGTAATATTTCTTTTAAACAATATTTTAACATTAATTAATTGTCTACCACTTGTCTTACCTTGGACCAATTTCAATAATTAGGCAATTATTTAATTTCTCATCAAATATACTGGTATTTTTTAAACTATGTGGCTTCAATGGTGATGTTAAAATCCATTTTAGCACTTTCAATTCTTCATCATTTAAAGGTTCTTTAGTTTCAATATAGTAGCACAATTCAGTTTCCAAGCCATTGATTAAATGTGATATTTGAACAAGATTGTTAAATTTATTTTTAAGTTGACCTGACTTTAACCCAGGTGCTTTGTAGAACCTTATAATACCCATGATCTAAAAACTGAAAATCAGGATATTAAAAAATACACAGATTTGAAAAAGCACAATAGAAAATGAGAAAACTAAAAACTAAACATCATAGTGGACTATAATGTACAAAGTTGATGATTGATTACATTTATTAAGACCCCCTAGTGGACTGCCAAGCGAATCATTGAGTAATCTTAATTTATCAGTATGAGCTGAGGTCAAAAGGATATCTTACTCACTATTATTTCTACTTCTATTGATATTATATATTTCATTTCATTATACTTTCTAATCATTTTAGTGTTTTCATTGCTGTAGGAACCATGTCATCCTCATAAAATTATTAAAAATAAGGTTGAATTAAATTCCAGCATTAAAAACAAAAAGACAAATATATTTTTGAAAAAGAAAAAATATTCTGTACAAAAAAGCATAATATGTCAATCAAAAATTGTACCGCCACAATATATATATATATACATCCGACAAAACATACGCAGTACCGTATATAAACAAAATAGTCATGTTCCATAATTTTTTAAATTTAATTACGCACTGCATTCATAGATGAAAGTAAAATTACTTACTATTAGTGATGTTTCACTTATAATATTACCAATACAATATTTCTAGTCTTTTATGTTCTGTTCTCGCAAACAACAGGTTTCTCACATGTTGTTGGAGAATTATTACAGTTAATGGAATGATGCATAACCTTGTCGTTTCTTGTCACGTGCTTTTTTCTCCATCGATAACAAGGTTGTTACAATTTTTTTTCATATACTTTCTTATGAAGATTTTTTGCAGTCAATTTCTAAACAGATTCAGAGATGGTAGAAAGGCAGTTCATAGCTGTGTTCATCATAATTTATTGAGTAGAATTATTTTTCTTATAAAACTGAATACTCATTTCACAAATCTTCGTAACATTTTAGCGTGTATAAATATTCCAAAGTTTGCATTACACGTCAAAATTATTAATCGTGTACATTGACGTATAATTTACTGGAGTATAATATTTACAGTATGACAATTTTCGTAAAAGAAGCATTTAAATTATTTATCCAAGAAAGTCATAATTCGATACGTCCTCGAATTGTTGATTCTGTGGATTGCCGGGCGCCATGGGTCTTGTTGTCATTTGTCCTCTAGGACCAACCATTTGTTGTTGTAATCCAAGTACTTGTTGCCTATATGGTGGTTGTGGCTACAAAATTAAAATATGTTTATAAATCAGTTGATACCAAATCAGTTGATAAATATATCATTGCGTACTTGTTGCAACAAGTGTCTAAGACCCATGTTTGAAACGGGCCGCATCAATCTGGGAGCATTTGCTTGTTGATTCGTCATACCAGCAGGATTGAGAGCTCTTTGTGCTTGTTGAGCCTGTAACAAATTTTGTTCGTTTGTCTCCTTTCTTCTCCCGTACGAAAGTATACAAAAGAATGTATGATAACTTCTAAAAAACAGTTCACCTCCAACTGTTGTTTATATTGCATTTCCTGTTGCTGTGCTACTTCTAGATTCTGTTGAATCTATAAAGTTAATTATATATGTGAATTCTGTGAATTTACTTTTTTTAGTAACTTTTTTTCCTTACTTTGTTTGTTATACTTATTGGCTTACATTTACTTCCAGTTGCGACTTATATTGCGCCTCCTGTTGCTGCGCAGCTTCTAACGTTTGCCGTAGTTGTTGAATTTTTAATAAATTTTGATGCCTAGCTATTTCTATGTCATCAAATTGTGGTCTTTGCTGTCCTATCATCGTACCAGAAGCTGGAGCCACTTGGGGACCAGTAATACCACCACTCTATTAGCGTATCAATAAAACGAATTCTTTACTTCATCGTTTATATCGTGTATCTATGTAGATAGTACTTATTTCTAATGCTTAATGTTCTAAATATTATTCAAACACATTTACTTATTACATTCATTAAAATTTACTCGTAATATGCCTTACCTGCATATTTATTTGATTCTGCGGACCTGCAGATGAAGTTAATGTTTGTTGTTGAGGATTTGATGAGACCACATTTTGCGTTATTTGTCCTCCTCCCATAGCTATAGTATTTGTTTGTGACATAAGAATACCTCCTTGCGAAGTGCCTGTAGTAGGCATTGGACCAGTTATTGCATTTCCTTGAGCAGCCCCGGCCTGTTATAGTTGTTACATTTGTGTATAAATTGAAATGGCTAACATCCCATTTTAAACTGTAAATTTCTACTCACTTGTCCTTGCCTCATGGAAGCATGCGATGTCTTTTGCTGTTGAATTACTTTCCGAAGACGATCTACAAAACCTGTCTGATCGTTCGGAATGAATCCTAAATACGTTCTTCTCTCAGCCGTATAAAGAAGAATAAGTACTTTTATGTCACAAGCCGCTGTTGCTTGCAAAAATGTAAAATGGACACAACCTGCCTGAAATATTAATTTTTTATATTACTAAAAATATTTCCTTAAATTTCTTATATAAGAACTACTATAACACAGCATACTAACAAATCCGGAATTCATAACTTTCGTTAATGATTCGAGTGCTTCGCAAGGTGTTGGATGAAACAGAACGGATTTAGAATTTTTTAAATAAGATCCACCAATATTTCCTATTAACTGTTTAGGCATTAGCTGCATAATTAGCTTTTGTGGCCATGTGTCAGCTTTCCTAAAATACATTAAATTTACAATATTTTGCAATTACTTTTCTCTAACAAAAAAAAACTTACAATTCTGGATCTCCATCTTTGGAGTTCGCAGAAACTTGGCAAGGAAGATGTCTGGTTTGTTTTTGTGCATCCGCGGGGGTTTTAGCTTTTTCAACCCATTCAATGATACCTTGCCATATGGTCTGTCTCTCACGTGGTGTGCTAATTTGTGGTCCTGGTCCTACTGAACCAGCTGGTACATTACCCTTTACGAATTATATTAACATGATTAATATTCTTTTCCTTTTGCCTCATATTTTAAACTTTCCTTATTACTTGAAAGTATTACCTGTGTTTGAGAATGTGTTACTTGCTGTTGTTGAGACACTGAAGATGCGGATGCCTGTGTCTGAGAAGCGGTAACTGTTTGCGGTACTTGAGTGGGCACAGACTGGCTCACACATGATACTGTAAGTTGTGGACCAGCCTGTCCATGAGTTGGTTGCGCTGTTATAGGCATCGAACCCTGCTGTTGAACGTTTTGCTGTTGTTGTTGCTGCTGTTGCTGCTGCAACTGCATCGTTAATCTCAGTTGTTGTTGTTGAGTCAATTGTTGTTGTTGTTGCTGCTGTTGTTGTTGTTGTTGTTGTTGTGCGTTAGCAGTCATAACATTGGTATTCGCAACTGGGTACGTAAATTATATACATTAATATATGAATTTTTCAAATAAAAAGACTCAACAAGACCTCACATAGTATTAAAATCTTACCATCCATCCTTTGTCCAAACTGAGATACATTGAGTCCCATGGACGGAGGTGGTTGGTTTAATTGTGCTATTAAAGCACTACTTTGTGTGTTTGCTGGACCAGTAGTTCCTGGTGTTACAAACGGTCTCCATCTAGTATGACCTGCTCTTGCTGCTACACTTGTAGGGTGATAAGTCGGCGGAGCAGATATCTGAGGATTGTAAGGAGGCCGTCCAGCGTTCATAGCGGCTGCCATTGGTACCACTGGTTGATGAACTGAAGTAATATTCTGCGGAGTTTGATTTCTGAATGGTGGACCTTGAGGCTGACTTGGTTGAGTGATATTTTGTTGAACTTGATTTGTATTTGGACTGTCATTACTCTGCAATGGACTCAGTGGAATTTGTGCAGCTGTACCCGGTGTATTATGAACAGCCCCTCCAATTGTAGGACTAACAGGTCTTTCCTTCAAATTGTAATTACGTAGTAGTACTAAATGTCGCGGATCTTTAGCGTAATTTTTGGTCTGGGATGATTGCAGATCTCCCCCAGCTTTTTCGAATAATTTAAACAATGCAGGTATTTTTCTAGGTGATAGTATGGAAAGATTAATGTTTCTCTGAAAAAAAATATTTTTTATGTGAATTGTAATTTATAACTATCATTTAATTTATTAGCTGAAATATACCTCCTGATAAAGTGAAGCCAGTTGTTCTATAGTATGCCCAGCAAATTTATATGATTCCTGTATGACTATCTGATATGGGGGAGAATTACAAATCAAAATACAATGTTTCTGTGATGCTGTATTCGGCTCGCGTCGTAATTGCAAATCTTCAAAACATTGTAAACCAGTTGCAAGACCTTCTCCAATGTTTGCAAAAGATTCTCCCTTTCCTCCAACCAACCTAAATAAAAATATTGCCAGTGATTACCAAATATAAATTCCAAATGTGTGTATGAATTATCAGTTTGCTTACTCTAATTTATCTAACACAAGCAGCAACTTATGAGGATTTGCATATGGCCCAAAAGTCTCTGTACATGGTGCTGGTAAACAATCAGCAGCATGGTATACTACTATTCCATATAATGTTGTACTGTTCTGCTAAAGAATAATTTTTTTTATTGTTAAAAATACAAAACTTCAAAAATGAAAAATGCTGTTTTTTGATATTTTACCTCAGAAACATATTCCCTGTCCTCAATACCACCTTGACTGAAATATCTGTATCATAAAATATTTTGAATTAATAAGTATTCATAAACATAATAGGAAATATATGATATGCAAAAGGCAAAATCTTACTCAAGTGTAGGAATTAAATAATTTGTTTTTAGGTCATTCAGATAAGCTCCATTAACAGCTGTTCCTTCAATTACAAATATTACATCGGCTTGTAAGCCATGTTCTGTAGGACCAGCTACCATTTTTACTTCACTCTTTAAAATAACATCATAATAAGAACAACAAATACAACAAGTAATACAGTATTTCTAACATAGAATTTGAGACTCACAAAGAATTTACGAAACAAGTATTAACATCACTGATCGTCACTTCATACTTTTTGCTAATGCTACAATTCAAACACATAAAATATTACAACTAATAGTTTTTTAGCAATCGACGATAAAGTCATAACTTTGAAGGTTACAACTACCTAATACGTGCAATTGTTGCAAATACTAATTAATCTCATCGTATCGTATCACCGATGGACTACGAAATAAAATGTCCCACAATTATTAGTACTTTATTAATATTAAATGACTTATACTGAAACATTTAAATATGGAACGTAACAAACCATTTCAATTACTTTAAGATAATGAACTATGAAAATGCTTGAATAGGTTGGCAATACTTGAAAAATAGTAGGGAAAATAATGTTTTCCCAAGTTGCAATGTCACTAACGCCTTTTTAAAGTATTAAACTTTTAAATTTAGTGAACAAAAATTTAGTCAACTAATTAAGCAGCTATCAAAATGCTAAATTTTAATTACATTGCAACTTCAATTAAATTATTAGATTAAAGTTTATACTAAATTAATGTTGGTATTCGTAATTTAGTAGCCAGTCATTTTTCAGTATATTACCTATGACGCAGCATATGACTATGTTCGTTGTTTCAAAATAATTCAAATTGTAAATAAATTTATATATTATGGCAAAATAATTGTTACAACTTTAAATCAAAATACGTAGAACAGTACTAATAGCTTGATAAAATAAGTTTGTAAAATATTTGTACTATTTGTACGTTTTTTCAGTTATAAATCGAAAGAATAAGCTTGAAAAGACGTTAACAGGTCGACGATAGCAGAAGTAAGTTTTTTAATCAATTTTTAAAATTGTTTTAAATGAAAAATATTATCTTATTCGTTATAAAAAGAAGTATACTTGAGTTATACTTTTTAACAAAAGTGTAAAGAAAGATTTTAGATGTATACTTGGATAATTGTGAATAATTAAAACTCAAATTGATGGTGATATTGTAGTTGCATTGGAATGGAGCAATTGAAGTGGTCAACACCGATTAAAAATAGAAATGAACGTGAAAATTTTATATGTACTAGTCCTATAATTTATAAAACTCCTGTGAAAAAATATGAAACAAGTTCAAGGCATGCAACATATCAAAATAACACGAGTTGCTTTAGTGTTCTACCAAATCATATTACACCACCATCAGGTTTAACAAAGTTCATAGCAAGAAATCCATTTGAAACTGATTTAACTAGTAGATTACATTTATCTGTGATTAGTCCAACAGTATTTAATAAGGTAATTTTTTAAAATGTTTATAAAAAATTAAAAATTTTTCTATTTAACATGATTCAGCTAAAGGAATTAATTTCTGTCACTTTCTAAAAAATGTATGTACTTGTTAATGACATGTATAGGCCTCAAATTCACCTCAGCAATCTCCAGATTTTGCTTGGAGTGTTGATGAGCTGGCATTAATGCAACCAGCAAAGATAGAAGAATTTCCCTCGCAACAGATTCATTGCATAGATCCAGAGACTGAAATAAAAGCTCAAGCAGCCATTGATCAATTTTTCAATGGAAATGAAATAATTCCAAGTCCATGGGAGTTAAAAAGAAAAGAGATTAGAACAAATATTAAAGTGAATACTCCTATAACAGTCTGCAGTGACTTGAATTCAGAATCAGCAAAAGCAAAGAAAGATGGTAGCTTACTATAAATAATTGGGAAATATATTTTCTATGTTTTAATTTTTTTTCTTCTTTAGGCTGGAGTCAAACAGTATTAACATTCCCCCCTGAATTGCCATCACATGTCATAGAAATTTTAAAACCTTACTTTACATTTACTCAAGTAAATACAAAGTTAACATTATTATCTAACTCAGTTATTCTGATTTAATGTCTAAGTTTCTGTCCTTTCATTTTTAGGAGCAAAATGTTGAAAGTGATGATGCAAATTCAAGTAACAACTCCTTAAGACGAAAGTTATTCTTCAATCATGAAGACTTTGTAGAAAATGAAGAAGACTCTTCAGTTTGCCTCTCACCAGTAAAAATAAATGGATCTCTAGTATTGTCTTCCAGCCCTCCACAAAGTGGAATGTTAGTCCATGGTGCTGCACTGAAGGTAGATAAAAACATTTTTCTATTAATTTTATCCATCTGGGAAATGTAAATTTAAAAAAACGTTAATTTCTCTCCTTCAGCATTCACAAGATGAGGGCTACAATCATGAAACGTCACAAATTATCTCTGAAAATTTATCGCCACCTAATATATCTCCTATACAGAGTACGATAAATAATATGTCGTGCGAAAGTGTGCGATCTCGACCCCGTTCGGTTGCTCGATTAGATTTCACTACAGAAATGAGTATAGATCAA
This sequence comes from Habropoda laboriosa, assembly GCF_001263275.1. Classification (NCBI taxonomy): domain Eukaryota; kingdom Metazoa; phylum Arthropoda; class Insecta; order Hymenoptera; family Apidae; genus Habropoda; species Habropoda laboriosa. The sequence continues at coordinate 1,152,152 of NW_017100515.1, read as the reverse complement.
TCCAGTATACAAGATAAGGAATGTTTGGATAACCATTCTGAAGGTAATTATTATTCATTAATAACATTTTTACTAAAATACCTCAAACAGTATTATTTTTTATAGAAATTGCATAATTATATTTTTCAGATAAATCACTTAATAATGTATACCACGCACGTATTCAAGCTGATACCTGCGCGGAAGTAAAAGTTCTTGCAAAGAACTCGACAGAATTCGAGCACAATCATGAGACAGGAACTTTAGAATTTAATCCTGAACAGGTTAATGTTGTCAACACGTTTAAATATCTAACCGAGTCGTGCAAGATAAATACAAACGAAAGTTACATATTACAGCAGACTAACACAATGCTTGGTATTTCCGATCAGCAAAGTGTTTCCAATTCTGTACAAGATACTGGTTATCAAACTTACAGTATGAGTAGCACAACGAATATAACTGATAGCTATAACACTACTCCAATAAAGCAGAAAGCTTGCTGGGGTGATCGAATTCTAATGACCGATGAGAAGTTTCGTTTATATGATTGGAAAGAGAACATGAAAAATGTATTTAGTTCGACTCCATCGCGATCGAATAGAGAAAAAGAAAATCATGTACCTTAATTTTTTTATTATATGAAATATGTAATTCAAGAATGTCTTCCATTTTTGGACCTAGAATTAGATTGTAGTTGAAGACAATATTATTGCTCGTATTTTTCATATTTACAATTTTATTTTATCACGTCAACATGTTTTGTTTTCTAGTTGAAATTTATAGCATATAAATTTTAATATATAATGAATAATATAATTTCAGCTTTCCACTGCCTTTGTGTTAGCTGCAATATATTTTGATACCAACGAATATGAATGAATGGTATGAGTGTATTTGTTTATAATAATTGTATGAAATTTAAACAATGTATTTCATTATACTGCAAATGAAATATATTGCTCAGAAGACTGGTAGCTAAATGCATATTAGCACAATATTTTTAAAAGAGGGAGAGAAAGATTGTACAAAGGATAGAAAGATTTTACATTGACGAGTATTAATTTGGTGAAGATCGCAGTAATAGTCGATTGCGTCAATATTGTACATAATAATTGAACACCTATATTAATCATGGAAATCAAATATATGCCTACAAACTCGATCAAATGCGTTTTCTATTTGGATCGCGCACCCGCCATACTATAAACATGGCGAATTACAAATTTTTCAATTCAACTGTTCTCGTCATTTTTTTATTCAAATTGTTCAACCATTTAGGCTAATTATCCACAAAATTCTAAGTAAATCCAGACTACCTTCATAAGAGATATCAGGAGAAATTTTCCGTTAATATGAACCGAAATCTCAGAGCGTGTACCTCCGTGAAAGACGAGAAATTATACAGTCTAGAAGTCTTCGTCGATTCTGTCAGAATATACTCCGAAAAATTGCATAAAATCCTTCCCAACGAATTAGGCGTTGATCTACAATTCATTGACATGCCATTGTTTCGAATATTTCAAAGTGACTTTCTACTAACCAAACCAGACAGGTCAAAAGAAATAACGCGGGAATATGGGATACACACGATTCACTTCAATGCCGGTAAAATGTATGTGTTTACTAGAAACCCCGGTGAATTGGTAGAAAAAATGCGGGAAAAACCGTTACTGTTGGATGTGTATAAAATTAAAGAGATTCTTATATGTCCTGAGGAAGTGATAAAACATCCATTGGGAAATTCAAGGATTCCAATACCAGGTTGTCTCTGTGACCACGTGACAATGGCAGGCAATGACATATACCATCTGCCAAAATCGTACCAAATAAAGAATACGTTTGCTTTAGTAGACGAAGAATACAAACCCTCTGGCTACATAAGACTTTTCTTCAGATTAACCTGTTTTGGAACTTACACAATCAATCCCTACTCAATTGTAGGAAAAAAATTATTGTTTAGGAATACAGGATCTTTTAATGAATTTTTGTGTACTAAAGTACCCTATCCTGACGAAGATGAAAGAAGAGCTGCTGAAGCAAGCTCCAAGTTCTGTATGCCTGATAAAGTGTTCGAGGAAAGTGAATTAGATGCTCCTCCGAGGCCGGTGAATATAGCTGGTCTGGTGCTTGTGTGTAAAGAACTATCTCAGAGAGATGGATTTCCTCCAAATGTAATTCCCCCCAATTATCCACCGAAAATTCCGGAAATAGATATTGAAGAAATTGAATTTGACGTTGATAGGGCTCGACGAAAGGGTTTCAAGGTGGTTGATGAACAGCCTGACATGATTGTCGATAGCAAATTCATTGCGAGTCATAGAGAGTGCATTAATATTGGATGCGCAGGCAATATTTGCACAGGACAAAAATTGTAACCGCTTTATTAGAATTTTAAAATTTATAAAAAAAATGTTAAAATATAAATAAATACAAAA
>NW_017100515.1:1141595-1149631 GCF_001263275.1 Habropoda laboriosa | reverse complement strand
GTTTTTAATATATTATAAAAACTTGTGTGATTTTTTTTTAAACATTTTCCCAAACAATTTACTTTAGAATGAAACAGATAATTTTTTTACACACTATTACGTAAAATTCATGAAAAAATACGGAACACTATACGAACGAAAGTTTTATAACGTTCAACTGTGTAATGTACAACACCTAAAGATGTCGCATACATAGGTGTTCCCTCTTTGCCTCTTAAACTGTGTATAAGTCACTTTCTGTGCCGAACCAAATACAAGTGTGGAGTGTGTACAAGTGACCACTCCTAATCATGAAATTTTTTCCAAAGTGCACTTAACGATCTTATTATCATTTAAAAAAAGAACGTTCTTTAAGTTTGTATGTTGGTGGTAATTAATTGTGATATGTTGATTTGATGAGGAAAAATAATTCTTCCGAGGTAAGCAAGCACGAAATGCCAGTCAGTGAACGTATATTTTGGGCGTTGACCGCAGACTTTAATCGGGATTCACAACACAATGATTTCTTTCTCAATTTCATGTATAAAGGAAAATAAACTTTTTTATGTGTTGTAAAGTATCACGCATAGTTAATTGTTATGTATTGTAGAAAATGTGGATCTGGATTTTGGTATTAACCTTCGCTTGCGGGAACGGCCAGTTCTCGCAAGATCCGATAGAATCGACGCGCACTCCTTGGAACCGATTTGATGATAGAGATTCAACTGGATTTGGACTACGAAATTCTGGCAATCCAACTGACAATATTATCATAAAAGAGGCGTAAGTTTTATGGATAATAATTATACAAAAATGTTGATGTATTACAGTTGCTTTAGAAAAACATGATTTATACATGTAATATTGAAAACGAATAATTTGTTTATCAATTTATTTGTAGTACTTACTTTGTGGTCACATCTAGAATGGTTAGACCAGGACAGATCTACCGTTTAGCTGTAAATGTCTTATACAGTCCAATACCAATGATGGTACGTGCATCCATTCAAAGAAATGGTGTGGAGATTGCTGCAGATTTTCAAGAAGTGAAGGAAGGCATACCAGAAACTTTAATGATGAGATTGCCACCTACATCTCTCAATGGAAACTATAAATTAAGGGTAGAAGGAACATTCAACAGTTTAACTGGTGGTCAAGCATTTTTGAATGAGACCAAACTTATATTTTCTCAAAGATCAATGACCATTTTTATTCAATTGGACAAACCTGTATACATGCAGGGAGAAAGTGTGAAATTTAGAACTATACCTATAGACACTGAACTCAAAGCATTTAATAATCCCATTGATGTATATATGTTAGATCCATACAGAAGAATAATGAGAAGATGGTTAAGTAGACAGAGCAATTTAGGAACAGTATCTTTATCATACCAACTCTCTGATCAACCTGTTTTTGGAGAATGGATTATACAGGTGATAGCACAAAGCCAAGTTGAGGAAAAAACTTTCATGGTTGAGGAATATTATCAAACACGTTTTGAAGTTAATGTTACAATGCCAGCATTTTTCTTTGACAATGATCCATACATATATGGCACAGTTCAAGCAAACTATACCAGTGGTGCTCCAGTGAGAGGAAATTTGACTCTAAAAGCAAGCTTCAAATCATTGGATAGAATACATACAGAATCTGATTCTGAACCTGCAGAAAGATACTTCTACTTTGATGAGTATTATCCTTCCTGGTTAAAAGTATCAACCTTTTATGAAAATACAGTTCCTGTACTAAGATTTTTCAATGGAACATATCATTTTCGATATCCAATGTCAGAATTATTAAATTATGTGCCTACTGCAAGTGGAGTGGAGGTTACTGTGGTTGCAACAGTTGGTGAAAGATTTTTGGAGGAAATAATCACAGGATACTCTTCAGCCCGAATTTTTAATTCTACCACGAAAATACGATTCTTAGGCGGCACACCACAAGTTTTTAAACCTGCAATGCCATTTACTGTGAATTTAGTTGCGTCGTTCCACGATAATTCTGCATTAAGGGCATCACAACTGAAAGGAGCTGTAATGGAAATTCGCGCGGACATTGACATGAAAACAGGTGGTCGTAGAACACTAGAAACACAATATCTAAAACATACACCAGACAACGAGGATATTTGGTCTACTAAAATTGATCTAAGAAAACAGCTTGGACTTGAACATAATGTAGATCAAGCTCAGCAAATTCTCAATGATATCGCGTCCATGAAAGTCTTCGCCTATCTAACTGACGGAGAAGGATTCAGAACACAAGCTGAATTATTGTTACTCGCTCATGAATCACCAAATCAGCAGCATATCAAAATCTTGACATCTACTGAGAAACCCAAAGTCGGAGAATACATGATATTCCATGTTCAAACAAATTTTTACATTGATACTTTCAACTATCTAATTATGGCAAAGGGTATGATACTTTTAACTGGACAGGATAACATGCAACACAACATAAAGACGTTTGCCGTGCCTCTCAGCGCAGAAATGGCGCCTGTTGCAACTGTTGTTGTATATAATATTGGACAGTATGGCAGCGTTGTAGCAGACTCTTTAACTTTCCCAGTAAATGGTATTTCACGCAATAATTTTACTGTATTCATTAACAATAAAAAAGCCAGAACAGGTGAAAATGTTGAAGTAGCCATTTATGGAGAACCAGGAGCGTATGTCGCTCTTTCAGGTATAGATAGATCTTTTTACACGATGCAAGCTGGAAACGAATTAACGTACGCCAACGTGATATCAAAAATGGCACGTTTCGACGAAGAAACAAACGGCACTCATTCTCATACTTGGTTATTCCATGAAGGCGACCCAGATGAAAGCGTTCATTTCCCGTCTTCAACGTTTGGCATAGACGTTAACAGAACATTCGAATACATTGGATTAATAGTCTACACAGATGCCTTTATTTATAGAAGACCCGATAACTGCAATGCAACTCAAGGATTTGGAGAATGCCTCTCTGGAAGATGTTACAGATTGGATAAAAAGTGCGATGGAGTGTTTGATTGCGAAGATGGTACTGACGAAGCGGTCTGTGAATACAGAAACGCTAGTGACGTAGCACTCTTTAGAAAATGGCGGTTCAATAGGCTACAAAGACAGTACGAAAATGTCTGGTTGTGGAAAGATATCAATATAGGTCCTCATGGTAGACACATTTTTAATATCGATGTACCAAGAAGACCGGTTCACTGGATGGTTACGGCGTTTAGTATGTCTCCAAGCATAGGCTTTGGCATGTTGCCCAAAGCCATAGAATACATGGGAGTTTTGCCATTCTACATTAATGTAGAAATGCCCACTCACAGCAGGCAAGGAGAACAGATTGGCATTCGTGTCTCGATCTTTAATTATTTGCGTTATAACATTGAAGCGCTAGTAGTGTTGGCTGGTTCTACAGATTACAAGTTTATCCATGTTGAAGATAATGGTATTGTACAATCGTACAAACCTCGGACGTCTTTTGGTGAACATCAGTTCTTCATTTGGATCCATGCTCAAGATGCTGCTATTGTCTACCTGCCTATTGTACCAATAAAACTTGGAGATATCAAAGTGCACATTTACGCCACCTCTGTAATTGGAAGAGACTCGGTTACACGTAATTTGCATGTAGAAGCTGATGGCCTTCCTCAACGCAGACATCAATCCATTTTACTTGATCTCAGTAATCGTGCCTACGTGTTCCAATACATGCACGTTAACATCACAGAAACTCCAATCATACCTTATGATGAAAATCGTTATTATGTATTTGGATCGAATAAGGCAGTTATAAGTTTGGTCGGAGACGTGGTTGGGCCAATTTTCCCAACAATGCCTGTTAATGCTACAAGCCTCATGGATCTTCCTATGGACTGTGCAGAACAAAATATGTTCAGTTTTGCGGCTAATCTGTACACAACATTGTATATGCGTTTAGTTAACCAACGTAACAGAACGCAAGAGAAACAAAGTTTCCATTACATGAATATTGGTTACCAAAGGCAACTGTCCTTCATGAATCCTGATGGATCATTCAGTCTATTCCGTAGCGATTGGAATCAGTCCTCTCCAAGCGTTTGGCTAACAGCATACTGTGCTCGTGTTTTACAAGAAGCACGTTTCTACGAATGGGAGAACTACCTTTATGTCGATCCTGATGTAATTGCCCAAGCTGTGTCTTGGATATTGAAACACCAAACACCTGAGGGATCATTTTATGAAGTTACGTGGTTACCTGATCGCAAAATGAACAGCTCTCTAAATTATAATAATGATATAATAACTCATAGAAACATCAGTCTTACAGCTCATGTTCTTATCACACTGCAAAGTGTGAAAGATTTGCCTGAGGGTTTGGGAACTCAAGTTGCTGTGAATTCTGGTAATGCAGTTAAGTGGTTGGAAAGAAATTTAAAATTGTTAGAGGAACGTGGTAAACCATATGAAATAGCAATAGTAGCATATGCTCTGTTGTTGGCAAAAGCTTCTACTGCCGGACAAGCTTTTAATATTTTATCCAGACACGCTCGTAGAGAAGGAGGTTTGACTTATTGGGGTAGAGAACCAGTGCCTCTTCCCCCTTACAAGCTGGAAAATCAGAAACCATTCTTACTCCCACGTTTACCGTATCCATATGATTCTGAAAATATTGAAACTACTGCATATGCTCTTCTGGTACACGTTGCACGACAAGAAATAATGATAGAACCTATAGTTAAATGGCTAAATGCTCAAAGATTGACTGACGGAGGTTGGGCCTCCACGCAAGACACTGCGTGGGCGATGAAAGCTTTAATGGATTATACAGTTAGGTCTAGAATCAGAGATGTTAGCTCGTTGACTGTTACTGTGGAGGCTACAGCTCTTCCAGGACAGACTAAAACATTATTCGTTAATGACAATAATCTTGCTAGACTTCAAACTATAGAGGTAACTTTATATTTGAACGATTTATAAATTTTTCTTCTCGTATTAATTTCATTTTTCTTATCGTAGATACCAGAAGCATGGGGAACGGTAAAAGTACAAGCAAAAGGTGCCGGATACGCAATTCTGCAGATGTCTGTACAGTATAATGTGGACATTCCGAAATTCCAAACACAACCACCTATCAGGTCTTTCGATCTTGTCACAAGAGCAAACTTCCATGGCAGAAATCAATCTCATATTTCGTACCTCAGTTGTCAGAGGTAAAAATATTAATCTTTATTAATTCTACTCATTCGTGCTTGAAGTATATATATTCTTTGCACCACAGGTGGATAAATACAAACGAGTCATCCCGATCTGGAATGGCAGTACTAGATGTAGCTATTCCAACAGGCTACATAATCCAACAACAAAATTTAGACAAATACATCCAATCGAAACAAGTAAGGAACCTTCAGAGAGCAAGATTCCAAGAAAAGAAAGTTCTTTTTTATTTCGATTATTTGGACCAAGAAGAGACTTGCGTGAACTTCACCATAGAAAGATGGTTCCCGGTTGCAAATATGTCACGTTATCTCCCTATCAGAGTTTACGATTACTATGCACCAGGTGTGTATATATGACCATTACTAGTTTGTAAATATTAATGGTCTTTTATTTAGAATTTATAACACTATTTCAGAGCGTTTCAATGAAAGTATATTCGATGCTCTGCCCACGTACACGCTAAATATTTGTGAGGTTTGCGGCAGTTCTCAGTGTCCATATTGTTCAATTTACAATACTGCCACCCTGTTGGCCGCGCCAACGGGTTTACTGCTCACAGTATCTATTCTGGTTGCTCTAACGAGATATTTTCGAACACAGGAATTTAGTGTTGGATAATCTCGATACCTAACGAACACAAATCTAACGAAAAATGAAAAGGGAAAGGTGAATATCCTTGGTTTTCATATTTTAATTAATATTGCCATGTTTTTTCTTAACATTAACTCTCTACTGCCGTCCTTAAATTTATCGAGTAGACATTTTGGTGCAAAAAACTGGAACCGTACCTGGATAAAGTGTAAGTACGTGTATCTTTTTGTGAAGAGATTTACGAAGTTCCAGATTTTCTTTCATTTTCAATTGTTTTAATCATTATATTTTATCGAGTTATTCATGAAAAATCCGTCCATTTGTGATCTGTTGACGTATATGACAAATTTTATATCTAGCGCACAAGTATAGATATCTTAACGAGACGCGTATTTTTATACATCTTTTAACTTCAAAACATTCAATATTTTATACATATAATTTAAAAAAAATGAATGTCTCGCGTTCTTATTCACGTTGTTGATCGATGTATATCGATTTTTTCAGATATTTTTCACTGTTCTGTACGTAGTTAACAATCTGAGACCGTTTACGTAGTTAGAGCAATGTGTTCTAGGAGGCAAAGAGTTTCAAGTACAAATAAACCTTAGTCGAAATCAAGTTTTTATAAGTATGGCACACCAAAAAATAATTCTTCTACATCTTCATAGTAATACCTGCTTAAAACAATTGATCACATTTTTTTATTTCATTTAATTTAAAAAAATTCAGGTTTCCAAACTTGTCTTTATTTATTTCTATGCTTGAATGTCTCTCCTGATTTAGATCTGCCTATTAAAGAATTCTACGCAACTTTTCTGTTCGATTTATGAAACTTTAGCCGTGCCAAGGTTAAGTATTATTAGACGAACTATAGGCACTATTTTACTTAAAATTTGCATTTACAACTTCAAGTATCGTGTTCACAATTTGTGCCTTCGTTATGCCCCTTGAACACTGTTAATTTGCAAATCAAAGATTTACATTCCGCTTAAGAAAAGTTGCTATTGGTCGGCAATCTGTAAATAGTAGGTTAGAAAGAAAAATTTTACGAACACAAACATCATTCTAGCACATGCTCACGTATAGTACCTTTCCAAATGAAGAAAAAATGAAACGTGAAGCGTATGAGGCGTTCAAATATATTTTGCCTCTACAAAGAAAACTTATATTCTTTTGTATAGTTATTTGTCTGTTCGAATATCAAAGATCTATTTTTTAGTAATATAGCACTTACGATAAGGTAGCGTATTAACTTGTAAGTTTTTAAGATGTTTTACGGCTGATACTTTGAAAATATGCGACATCATTTTATAACTTATTAATTTACAACACCACAATTTAATACTCATTTTTATCTCCTTTTAGTTTATTTAATCGAATGAAACAACATTTCCACTATATTAAAAATAAAAAGATTGATACACGATCAAACATGTACTAGAATGTTGTCGCAAATTTTCAAATGATATTGTAATATTTAATAACGTTAATAATACCGTCCATAAAAAGACCTACTTTATAATAAAACAGTAACATGTATTATTAATAATTCGTTTAATGTACGAGCGCGTGCAGTACCGAGTGATCTACCACTAAACTGTAGATCATGGATCGTATAATTTTTATTCGAGCACAACGTATCGTAGCATACGTTAAATTATTTGTAGATCTAATTTTTATAAAGCTGTTTGCTCGCTCGCGTAATCCGTCCGAAGATATATTTAAAGCGTCAAAGAGAGAGTAACATTTAACGTATGTTGAACATATTTATAAGTTTTATAATCTTTATACAAATAAACAATAAAAAAAACTTTATGGAAACTAAAGACATACGACCTCTGCTTATTTCTTATTCCAGCAACTTCTTTATAGAAACTTATTTTTTCCATGGAATTTCTAAATGCTATCATCTCCATCTGTATTACTGGTTGTAACTCATTATTATTTTATATTTATTTATTTATCATTGCAAAATCTATAACCGTAACGCTTTGATCGTATTTTCAAACACTAGTGTTCATGGCATGCTAGCCAAGTTCATCGAATATTCGTAAATAAATATAAAACGAAAAAAATTTCACAAGCAGGTGAATAGAGTCGATGATAGCAGTCGTTATTTTCAAAGCAATCTTTAATATAGCAACATAGTCAGTCTTACAATAATAAGCCAAAAATACAATCTATATATCGAGCTTCTGGAGGACGGGCGAAAAATGTTTTTGTTTTCCTTCGCGACATGCCCTTCGTGAGACCAGGAAGTGC
>NW_017100515.1:1139904-1141504 GCF_001263275.1 Habropoda laboriosa | reverse complement strand
GACCCCTGAGACGATTTTACAATTTTACACATAATTATATGATGTTATCACGTTGCGAAACTGTAGGTCCTATTCTCCCACGATGCAGGTCTCAAAAGAATTGTTAAAGAGGAGAGAAAAGAATGCACCACCACGTTCTCTTACCGCGGTAATGGAATGATATTGTTGGTCTTACGTTCGGTGAAACCTTCGTTGAATCGTAGCTGGAAAAATTGTAGCCTAATATAACGAGCGCAGAAATGTGTCACTATGATGTGAAATATTTTTTCCGTTAAAACATCTCTACCTACATAACTTTGTCTTCGTTTGTAAACCGAACGTATGAAAGAACATGTATTTCCGTAACAGCATCAGCTTGTAAATATTTTATCGGAAAGAAATATTTTTAGAGTCAAACACAGTGGGTGTATAACAGGTATCAACGAAGAAAACATTTGTGAGACGACGAGGGTTCGCTTGAAAGTGCACATTTCTGGGCTAAATGTGTCGCGAGTTTCATCACAAGTGAATTAACCGATCTCCATGACTTGACCCGATCTTGTTTCAAAGACAGCACGTGCCTTGGAACAAGTAAGCACTGAAACCCTATAGGCGGAAATTTCAGTTTTTAAATTTGTTTCTTATAATGTACAAGAACGAGTCGTGAACGGTTACGGAGATACAGCTTTTTTTTTTAAATACATCAGACGGTGCACGATAATATCGATTCTAAACAAGATTGTAAAGCGGAGATCCGAAGGGAAGTCTGTAATTAATGCCCGATTGTTCGTGTTTTAAATAATATTATTCAACGATTCAGCAATTACTTTTCTTTTTCCATTGTCTGCCTACGAAGAACGAATATGTTAAAGCAGTCCTGACCATGGTCACTATATGGGTAAATAAAATAACTTCTCCCTCCTTAACTTCGTTATCATAGTACCATGAACGATATAGTTGTTGGAATATATTCGTAAAGGGAGCTTGTAAAATGTTTCAACCATGCATAGGATCGATTTAATAAAAAAAGAAAACAATTTTTCTGGAGTCTATCTAAACACTGTTGGACATTAATTACAGATACTATAGGACGCTGATACAATTCCGGACCTAACCATGATCAGGATAGGGAAAACGATCGATACAAATATATAGATATATTATAATATAATAGAGTTATTTGATGAAACATTTAAAGCCTTACATAAAATATACAGTATGATGTGTATCGTCGCGCACGTATATATGATAAAATTGTGTGTCAGTGTGTGTTTGCGTATCTGGTCGCGTGAATATCATTTCCTCGTATAGAGAACAATATATATTTGTGTCGCATGTCGAACGTAAACAGCATTTGTATATTATTACCCATTATATGTGTTCAAAAGACGTCTCAAAATATGCAGCCACGTTTTCACGATTCTTTTCTTTTTTTTTCTTTTTTTTTAATCCACGAGCTATTATTTTTTATTTCTACTTTTTTGCCCTTTTGTCGCTTCTCGCTAATAGAGAAAGATTGATACATATTTCTCGTGATTGAGATATACAGTACTCGGTGTACTCTTGGACTGAGAGACTCGATACGGCAGTAGTAATAGTAGTAATAGTAGTAGTAGTAGTA
>NW_017100515.1:1137829-1139833 GCF_001263275.1 Habropoda laboriosa | reverse complement strand
GTCCGCAATTTTTTTCCGTTAATAGTGATCTTTTTTTTTTCTTCAATCGTATATAGATATATTGGTATACAGAGCTAGTATCAAATTCTAACAGAATCGAGCTACGTAAAAATTGTTCCAACCGTTTCGGAGAGATATGCGTTTCACTCTGTATCAACTCGCTCCTTCCGGAGCCATTTTTGTTTGTTTTTTTCCTTGTTTTCTTTTCGCTTCCTTTTTTCCCTTGTTTGTTTCATCGTTCGAGGTAAAATCTCGAGCTTCGTCTCACAACACCATTAAAAATCTTGTTTCTCTCTCATCATTATCATCTCATCTCACCATCATTATCATCATTATCATCATCATCATCATCATCATTACCATTATCATTATCCATTAGGAAATTCATTCGTCTTTGATTCAATAAATCGATCGCATTAGTGTGTACGTCTTACGTTAAATTATATAATAATTAAGGATCGAGCGGAAGTCGATCGATTGCAAACGTTCCGATTTAAAATACATACATATATATATATATATACTCGATTTCGCGCAGAATTCATGCAGAGAAACTTAAAAACATCGTTCTTATTCATTTCGTTATTCACAATTAAAAAATATCTATTCATCGTTTAAAACATTAAAAGAGATCGTTAATTCTAATGCAAATTAAAAAATTGATTTTTTAGAGATTAAAAAATTAAATTCTAAATACTAATTTAAATAGGTGTTCGTTAAAAAGAATATCTCGATATTTAAAATGATCAGTTAGAACGACGAGATCTTTGTTTTCGATGGACCAACTCCACTATGCGACACACGTTTTAAAAACTCAGGCAAAACTATCATAAAAAGAATAGCGTATCCTTGGCGAATCGTTACAAATAGTTGTCGATTCTAATCTGATAAGATGCGTCAAGAGCTGCTTTTTTTTGTTGAACAGTTCACCGGCCATAATCGGCAATTTTTTTAGGCAGTTAGGCGACTCAGTACTTTCAATTCATTTTTTGGAATTTAAAAAAAATTGATTATCTAAAATAATACAGCGAATCCTCGTACACAGAGTACCCAGGTTTTGTTATTCGACTGTGTCCTTTTAGGCTATTGTTAAACATTTTTTTAAGCTATATATAATCGATAGTAAAAAACATGTTTTTCTCGATAAAAAGGAGATACACTTAAAAAGTAATACAGTCGTTTTGTTTCTCTTCAGCTTTCTCAGATACAGGGAGCTCTACCTAAACGTATTTTTCCTCCCCTCTCTGCAAAGGTGATTAGATTATCATCATCATTATCGTACTCTATTAAATTACAGTAAATGGTACTATCATAGTGCGTAAAATGTGTCACTGCATATATATATAATATATGTATCGCAGCAGCAATAGCAGTCGATGCAAGTAGATAAAGTAGCAGTCTGCTGGCCGGTTCAGAATCATTGGACGATCTGTTTCTTTTCTTTCCACAATTTTCTCTATACTTTCAGTAAATACGAAGTGTGATAATAAAAAAGAGAAAGAAAAAAAAAATGAAAAACCAGAGATCGTCCAATGAACCTAACATCCACCAGATTCTGGTTCACTCTTATCATATATGAAAATCAATCGTACCGTTTTGGTCAGTGTGAAAAAATAAAAATGATAGTTCTTATATTCTGCAAACTACTGTGGACCACGTCAAGATTGATATTGTTTCTTTGTATTTGGTTGTATTTTTTTTTTCTTTTGTTTGTTTGTTTGTTTGCTTCCCTCAGGTTCACACATATAACGAACATTTACGTGTTTCTCTCGCATCCACTCTTTCACTCATGGATTCCATCGAAGAAGAACTCTCTCAGCGCAAACAGACGGGAGGAGAGAACAGGAGCATGCATAGCAGATGCATTCAGAGAAAACGAACCTGTTCTTTCTTTCTGTTGAATTCTGAGTTAAATAATCCTCGATTCTTGTTCCTGTTTCGCTCTTTCATTTCTTTCAAAAAATTCATTCATCATCTGTGTAATATGATACCTCACGGAGATCG
>NW_017100515.1:1135473-1137778 GCF_001263275.1 Habropoda laboriosa | reverse complement strand
TTAGCTTGCACTGCTAATTCAGCTCGATTCCTTTTCTTTCGAATCTGAAAACAAACAAAAAAGGCTCGTCAATCGAAGGGACGTGCGAAATATTCAATTAAGCACTCATTCGGATATTTCGTTACCGACGGTCGGTAACAACTCGCGTACATACTGATAATTATACATGTTCTTTTTCTTTTTTCTTAGAAACGATAAGAAACTAAAACTGGTTTTTTTATTTACCACTATCTGATTTGTCTTCGGATGTTCCGTTTGTCAACTCAGGCTCCTTCTTCTTCTCTCCCTCCTCAGACTCCACGCTCGAGGCTTTCTTCTCTTGATTCTCCTGACTGGCTGCCTTCTTGTCCTTCGCTTTGCCCTTAGCCGGTGTCGCTGGTTTCGGTTTTGGCTCAAGGCTCGGATCCAGCACGATCTTTCCAATATTCTTGCGGTCGTGCATTTTCTGCATGGCTTCAGGGACATCCTCCAGGGCCCACGTCGAGTCTACCATTGGCTTTATCTTGCCCTCGTTCCATAAGGCAAACACTCGTTCAACTGCTCGTCGTACGAACGCGTGGCTGCCATGTTGGTACATCAAGTGACGAAGGTTCAGGCCAGACAATGTTTTGTTCTCATCGAATAATTTAATGGGGGACACTTTGTCCACTTGCCACCACTGTAATGTAATAAACGTGAGAATACCTTAAATTTCGATAAAGAACATCAACATACAGAATGATTCATATTTAATCTGTGATAATCTGAATGTAAAGGGTATTACAAAGTCAATGAAGTGACCCGTCAGAAATTTTTATTTGACGTCAAATGTATCGAAGTTTATTGAAAAGAAAGTGGATGACCTTGAAACATCCCTGAAGTTCAAATTCCCTGATGGATCCCCTCCTCGAAACCCCTTTTTTCCACCCAGTATACACTCAATATTCTTAGCTCATACTTCTCAGAGTAAGTCCATTAACTGATTAAACTAGCGACACCTTGCGATAAAACCCTAGTGCCATGTATAAGCTAGTCGGTGCTATTACAAGGAGGAAATAACTTCCGGTGCACAGTGCACGGTGCACGAAGAGAGAAAAAAAATAATAAAGCTAAATCACACTGATGACGTACTGATCGTGCTGCCGAGAAGAAGCTTTTAGTTTCTCCGGTAACCACGTTGCTGGACCCATAAAGGATATATTTCCCCATGGGTTTCAGCAAGGCGTATCCCTTATTACATTCCTCGCCGCACAGGCAATCCAGCACGATGTCCACGCCCTCTGAGGAGATCCTGCGGAATAAAAGAGAATCGAAACGACCGATAAAGAAGTCTATGATATAGAAACACTCTACACAGAGAAGGATGATTTATAGCACTTCATTACGCACTTCCTGACTTCGTTGCTGTAATCTGTGCCCCGTTCCAAGAGATGGTCGATGGTACCAGCCGCTTTCAGGGCTTCATGCTTTGATTTGCTGCATACACCGAAGATGGTCACGTCCTTCACGGTCTTGGCCAGCTGGACCACTGCCTGGCCCTACAACAGGAATCCATTAAGTGAATAACAATAAACAAAATACGGGAAAGGGATCCTGCTCCTTCATTGTTAATCTGGGACTTCTTATATTTAACAAATAAATAAAAATTGAATAAAATAATAAATAATAGTTCGAGCGATAACCTCTAAGAATCATACAAATGCCATATTGGCTCAAGACCAACACAGTCCCAGATTCTTTTATTTTCATATTTAACTTCTCTCGCCACTGCATCTTTCTTTTCAGCTCGTTATATACCCAAAAATCCAAAATAGTCCACACGGACCAACTTTTCTCGGAATATTTCTCTCGTAACAAATGTTATGCTCCGACAAAGTTAATTGATTCAGAATTCGTTGGTTTTATGGTAAAACAGATTTTTACACGCGAAGTTACACAAACTTCTATCCTTTAAACTTTCGAAGCAGCCAGAGGGCGCGCTTAAATTATTTTTAGTTACCCTGTCGCGTTCTCCAGACTCGTAATCCCATTATATCAAGGAAAAAGCATCCTCTGAAGTCTTTTCATCGCGCGACCGCCAAAAAACCAGCCGAGACAGTACACACGATAGTCGGCAGAAAAAATTGAAGCCGTGCTGCCGGAGATTTTCAACAGAAGCTGCATTCATTATTTCCGAGAATCGAGAGAGCTGACCCCCCCCCGCCGCCGACGAACGTTGTGGGGAATTCGATACCCAATAACGTTGACCAATCCTGTGGAGCCTCGAGTAGCCAACGAGAGAGAGAGAGAGAGAGAGAGAGAGAGAGAGAGAGAGAGAGAGAGAGAG
>NW_017100515.1:1133016-1135429 GCF_001263275.1 Habropoda laboriosa | reverse complement strand
AGCCACTCTAAATTGTACGTCATAAGAGCAGATTGACTTTTGGCCAGCTGGAAAATGCATCTTAACTTGTTTAAAATTTGTGGCTTGCAATTTTTTTTTACCGACTGTGTGTGCAGTGTTACGCGACATTGATCCTACGTAGTTTTATAGGTTTCTGGCTACGTGAACTTCTTTCCAACCAGGTAAATCGAAAGTTTGACCTGTAGCATAGGCTTTAAGTAAGGAATTTACTGAAAGTTATTTTTTGTTTCACTGTTTTCGAAAGAAGAATATTTTGTATCCGAAGGATTAAGACAGCAGAATGTCGAGTGCGAGTATATTTCGAGAACGGTTTCTCGGCGTTGACTGACTCAAATTTTTTGACGTGAACTAATTGCTCCCGACGTGAATGCATTACGGTATTTAGCGGGATGACCTTAGTCACTTGATGACTAAGTCGGAATTTTGTACAAGTTTAGACATTCAAGTAGAAAATGAAGAAGGGCATGACGAATACTCGTAGAAGCTAATTGTTAATACTAATTTTACCAATTGTGCAAATTCGCTCACTCATATAAAAGTTGATACTATTTGTCCACTAGAATCCATTACTTATGTATCTTCGTTACCTTTAGTTACGCAAAAGAACTATACAAGAAAAATAATATTGTTGACATTTTAACAAAGTTTCTTCAATCTCAAAATTGACATTTTTTATCGACACTAACATTGTAGAAACTTTTTTTCTACTTCGAAGACACTTTAAGGTTAATTAAATAAACTCTGAATTTTAAATAAAAAATTGAAAAAATGAAATTCAACTTCCATAAAAGACCATTTATTTATGAGCACAGTGAAAAATCTAGCTTTCCGGAAGTTTCTCGATCCCACTGTAATATCCACCCCTTCCAAACGATATTCTCCACGCACCACCGACAGCGACGAACATATTTCACGCGATTAAGTCGAATGAGACGCTGCGAGTATACGAAACCAGTTAGCCTGAAGAGAATATACGCATCGCAGGGGATGGCGATACACGGAGAGGGAGAATGAGTTCGCAGGGGGGAGGCGGCGGTGATGGTAGAGGGCACAAGGAAAGAGGGAAAGTCCGACGTGATCAGGAAATGCAATTTTTCAAGTCAAGTACTTTTTGCAGCTTTCCTCGTCTACGTGACTCGCCTAAACCCGGCAGCTCCTACGATGATACACGATGAAAAGTGTATTTGGCGCGAGGCCGCGCGCATGCGCACGTTAGTCGTCAGCTTGGAACGAATCGTTGTCGCTTTTTTCTGTTTGACGATGCAATAAATCGTTTTAAATTTTTCCAGCACGAAACAGAAAACAGGTAGGCATAGTTTTATTTCTTTTTATTTTTTAGTGTCATGGAGAAACATTCGTTAGAATTGATTTTGTTAAAAATGAACATTTGTTTAAATCAATCTTACATTTCGTTAAAATACAAGATCGAGAGTAGTTGTGAAGTTAGGTTAGATTGGTGGTTAGAAGCAAGTTTCTGGCATCTGATTAAAATTGTACAGAATGAATTTTGAAATTAGAATACGGTAGTTTGACGGGATTAGCTAATAAGGGTTAGGTTATCCGAAGATGAGCGTGAACTTAGTTACTTGAATAACGCCCTTGGCAGCAGTAATTCCTCTTAGAATTTCTGCTTGAAGTACCTAAGCTAAATTCTTCAATGGCTCCATTCACTCATGCCAAGTTGAAAGGTCCGTAAGCAATAGGCGAGGCAGACCTGGCTGCTTCTTGAAGCAATAGTGTTTAATTGTTGAACAGTTCTATTCTACATTAAATACCGTTCAATAAACAATTTTACGATTAACAATTGTTATTGCAAATTACACGTTTAAAATATTTCATCTCCTTTGAACAAAATATAATTCAATATCACCAAAAAAAACTAAAAAATTCAAAATTTACGTTTTTGCATCAATACCTTTACACAATGCGATACAACTCGTCGAAAACTGAAAACCACTTATAATCCACTTCCATGTAATGACAATATCCATTGCTATTTCAAAAGCGTAGTCAACCAAAATTCCCTACCACATATTGTACCCTTAATCCACCTAACCGCACTCTCAATAAACATTCCCCGGCAACAATTCCCGAAATCCAACCGCCGAACATCCAATTTAAATACTTCCTGTGTGAACGGCGCTTAAAGGCAGTGCACAACACGTGCTGACGGCGATAGTATGGCGGTAGTGGTGGTGGTGTGGTCTCAGACGGGCGCGGCCCGTCACGGTGGTCGATGAGAGAACGAAGGGTTGCCTGGCAACCCTCATACCCCTCTCCTTCCTGTGCACCAACGGCAGTAGCAGCGGCAGCATCCCCCGTAGATTTCGTCGTCTCAACTTCCAACGATGCTACGCGACGCGTAGAGAGTGGATGTAGCGGCAGGGTGGGG
>NW_017100515.1:1113096-1132938 GCF_001263275.1 Habropoda laboriosa | reverse complement strand
TGGGGAGGGAGGGGGAGGAGTCGCGGGGGCGATGTAGTTAGCTTCGAGTGTAACCTGTTGAGCCGTATTGATCCCGACGTTCTCTCCCCCGGCTGCCTGCTGCCCGCTCCCCTTCACCTTCGACGACATTGAGAGAGAAAGCGCGCTCCACGGATGTGACTCGAGTCGACTTCGCGAAGGGGCAGTAACCTTGCACGAGATGTCGCTCTCCATATATCCATCTTTCTTGTTCGCCCGTAATTACCGGCCGACTTACTCTCCTACCAGTTCGTTTTTTTTACGATTTTCTCTCAGGGAAGTGTAAATGGATGGGAGAATGCCTTTTTTCGAGCGGACATTTTTGAGGTTAGGGGATGGAAACTGTTAATGGGAGGACGATGTCAGGCTTTTGGGATGAGGATTTTAATAATGGTAGCAGAGGGGATGTGACACAGTCAATGTGAGAGGATCTTTTTGATTTTGAAATGGAAATATTTGGTAATGGTAGTATATTTTTCTTTTTTCTTTGCAAAAATATTTCAGGTTATCGTAGAATTCCACGCGACAAGAAACGGTAGGACACACATAAATGGGCATAAACGACGCAGAAAATACATCGTCTAATCGAGTGTGCCAATCTTTCCAATCAACGAGCAGCAAACGATCGCCACTTTACGACTGCTGCATAATTCTCCTCTAACGGAGGTAAAAATTAAATCGACGATAGTCAATTTTCCAGAGCGTGATTTCGTTACACGTTCCTTTTGTAATCACGATGATTTTATACTTCCATGCGTGCATACATTGTTCTTCGCGAGGGAAGAACTCTTTCCATACGAAAGGATAATTGTATCTTTGCTACATATCGTAAGTAGAAGAAAGAGAAGGAGAGACTTACCACACCACCGCCGGCGCTGTGAAGCAAGAGGCTTTTTCCAGGCGTCAAATTGGCCAGATCGAATAGGAGAATGTAAGCGACGGTGTAGTTCATCGTGATCGCCGCGGCATCGAGGTAGCTCATTCCAGCTGGTAGCGCGAAAACGGACGTGGCTGGCACGGAGACAAGCTCGGCCCACGCCTTGTGATCAGGAAGCGCGACCACTCGATCGCCCACCTGAAAATAAGTAGCCAAATGCTTCCTGTGCATCAACTCTATTACCACCACTTCTTTTTTATTATTACGATTTATATAAATACAGATTTATTTCATCTGTACCATGCATATAGTACATAATTTGGTACAGTTGGAAAATGTCGAGTTTAAAGTGGACTGAACAATTAATAAGTTAGAGGTTATGTTAAATATATTACTTTACTGTTAATTATAAACTGAAGAATTTATTTTTTTGTTCTGATTAATATATCAAACGAATACGTCTGCCCATTTCAGTTCGAATAATTTAATTCACGACATAACCTCGTAGTAACTTTTCGTCCACACGATATCGTCCCTTATCCCTCATCTCAAATAGAACGTAACAAGGATCGAGTCTCGATCCCCACAATTTCGATATAAGTCTCGAAACACCCTCGATTCACACCCTCTCGAAATCCAACCCCGTATAGCAAAGCTCCTAAACCGTTCCGATCTCTATCCCAAACTGTTTCAGATTACCAGAGAAAGAGGTAGAAGTACACCTAGTAATATATTTCACATATATACCTATATACACTCTCCAAACATGGATCATCAGCAATCTCCAAATGAGAACCCCTGCGACGCGGCAGATTATCCCATAAAGGAGTGAATAAATGAATAAAACCGACAGAAAGATCGAGAGAGAGAGAGAGAGAGAGAGAGAGAGGTAGAAAGAAGAGTACATCTCCACATATAAACGCAACAATGCTAAGAACTCGAGGAAACGAGATCCAGAGGGAAGGAAGATCTCAGTTAGGGCGCTGTTTCACCAGAGAGAAAGGAGCTCGAATATTCCATCTCGAAAACGTAGCATACAACACACACACAAACGCACTACCAAGCACATACCCGATATGCACACACATATTGGGCGGTCGTTTACACGTGCTACTCGGATATCTGACCCTAAAGCCTTAAACCTGGCCTCCTCCCTCCTCCTCCTTCTGCCCCCCTCGTGACCTCGAGGAGTTTCGCGAGTCGCGAAAATAGACCACCCTAAGAGATATAGCGCGGTAGGGGGAACAGCGAGAAGGCGGGGAGGAGGATCGAGTAGAAAGAGAGAAAGAGCCGTTTTCCTGCGGCGTCTACGAGTCACGGACTCGGAAAAGTACCGTGGAACTCCACCCTTGCGGAAAGATTAGTGGGTGAAAAATTCAAGGACGACGGTCGAACGCGGAACGACTATTTCGAGAACGAAGTTTCCTTCAGGCGATGTGCCGTATCGCCCTGAAAATGTTCACTGTCTGCGATGCAAAAACGAGATCGTACTCTCTCGTTTGACGATGAAGATGGGTTTTATGTGAAGGAAGGGTGGTTGAAGGTTAAGTCACTGTTTCTATGAATTTTTTTCTTTGCAATTCAAGCAGTGATTTTTTAGTCGATTTTAAAATATTTATTGTCTACTTTTTTTTTTCGGTAATTCGGGAAACAGAGTGATCGAAGACGATTTTTAACCATGGACTCATAAAGTGGTGAATAAATGTTTGCCTGGAATATAGTTTTATATAGGTCGATTTTGAACTATTGATGACAACAGGAACACTTTATTGGACTATCTTTGGGAGAGCCGTTGGTTTTACGAGCGCGGATGAAGTAGTAAAACTGGACCTATCAATTTGGTGCGGATAGCTATCAATTTTCCTTAGTCCGAAATCAATGTTTCAAAGAGTACGGTTATACATAGAACATTAGTTTCGTTTGTTTTCTCTTACCGTGCATGAATTAATAAAACAAACAAAAAAAAAAGAAATGAATATAACACATAATTATATAACTAAGTTACCTAACCTAACTAAATTCTCGTATGAACTTCGTTTTATATTTCTTCAATTTCTGCAACAAATCACCATAATCCACTTTTGCCAAAATATATTGCTTTTTTCTCCCCTGTGAAAAACGGTTAGCAACCACAACTGACACTGATACCACGCTACACGTAACCTTTTATAGAGAAACATGCTGCTGCTGTATTCGAAGCGGAAGGGGAGAGGAGCCTTGGCAAAGAGACGCGACTTGACAGGATAATAATGTCCGCTGGCTTGACATCGCTTTTCTCCCGTGGACGCAATATTTTCCACGGGGGGCAACACCACGATGTTGGCTACCTCTGGAAAATATTAGACGTTGGTCCCGCCTGAAGGCGTCCGTGGAAAAATCGATGAGAGTCGTGCTACCACAAAGGAACACAACTATCGGGGACCCTCGAGGATATTATGTTGCACGCGGGGAAAAAATAGAGTGCGCCCATCGTCTCTTAGCAATAATTTGCATTTATTATCGAGCGGCTCTTTACCCCCTCGTCCTATCTTCATGCATATTTTACGGGTTTGTTAGAAAAATGTACAGGGTATTCCATAAGAAACATAACAGTTATAAATAAACATGTTCTTAAATCGATTTTAAAATTTTTCTCCTTTTTTTTCTTTTAGGAGGAAGGATAATTTATGTGATAACATTGGAAAGATTTTATGGAACCTTCTAGCATCTTCGTTGACGTCAGTAAGCAAAAATTCTGAAGCATTGATGGTTAACACAGAATCTGTTCAATGGATAAGTGTGTTGGGTTTATACGAGGATGCCTCTTGACTTATAAAAATAGTAATGATATAAAAAAAAAGAACTGGGCTTTTAATCCAATGTCTAGAAAATTGTTTAGCAATAAAAGAATACATAATATCGCATGGACGTGGAAGTTTTCTTGAACCAACGCTGGTTCCGCTCGTTCGTTCACTTACTTTAAAGTTCTCTACGCCCTCGCCGACCTGCTCGATGTCACCTGCGCACTCGGATCCCATAATAAAAGGAGTTTTCGGCGGGGAATCGATAGCGCCCTGTCTGGCCATCAGATCTTGGAAATTCAGTCCACTGAAAGCAGACAAAAATATTCTTCGTGAATTTTACTGCTGCAAATAGACACTACAACACACCTGTTCACGTGTTACTCTACAAATGAATTCATTAAAAAATATGAACGGTACTCTTCGAATATTATATACAACCACTTTTATTAAAAACTGTCACACATTGTATCAAATAACCAACCAGGTTTTTGCACGCAATTCACAGAAACAACCGGTGCACAGGACATATGAACGCGGATACGATCGATAATAGGTTGCTGGTGTGACGTGCGTATTATTTTTTTTAATATTCGTGACAAACGAGTAAATTACCCAGCCACCTATTGGATTATTACACGTGCAGTAATTGCCGCTATAGCGCGAATAAAAATTGACACCGGTCGTCGAGTGAATGGATCACCACATCCTGTCTAAATACATTTAGTACATTTCACTATTATGTAGACAGTGTCACGTCTACGTATTCCTACACAACATAATATTACAGTTGCATATCGTGGGTAACTATAATTATGATTACAGCGAGCAGTGGATAATACACCACTTGGTCTGTGCTACTGTATTATCATACAATTATTATTACATTCATTATCAACCATTACTTCAATATACTTTCCTATAATTATAATAATATATAGGAAGGTAACTATACTTTCACTGTATAACTACTATACATTCGTTATACGACTATCGTGTCCTTGCTATACAATTACTACAATCTCACTATGGGGTTACCGTGCTCATTCCACGGTTACTATATGTACTCACCAGGTAACTGTATTCTCGCTATACGACTATTATGACCTTGCTATACAACTACTACACTCTCAACTGTACGGTTACAGTGCTCACTGTACGACCTATACATTCGGTATTCAACTATTATGCTCTCCTTATACAATTACTATAGTCTTAACTATAAAGTTACTGTGCTCATTGTACGACTACTATGTCCTCACTAATAACAACTGTATTCTAGCTACACAACTACTATACTCTGTCCATCAACCACCCGATTACGTCCCCATACTAGCCATATCAACTATGATAGATGTTACTCGGACTGCAACTTATATCTATTCGAACAGAGCAACTATAATAAGCCACTATACTATCCAAGAGGTCATCACATTACGAAGTAACGACCACTTCTACCGTTTGCCGTGGCGTGCGTACGTTTCTCCTGTGTAATAACATCGAAAAGGCGGGCGGCAAATCGATGCCGATGAAATATTCGTGGGTCGCGGGGCATTGCGCGCCGCTTTTCCAGGAAGCAGCGTAAATGCCGGCGTCGAGGTCTTCGATAATATGGCGTGGTGGTGGTGTTTCACGGTCCCCGACGGCCAGGCGAGAGAGGCACCAGTCGCGCATTGCGTGCGACGCCAGGCGTCGGCGGTCTAGGCGTCGTGGCGCCTCCACGTTACCCTCCCGTCTGTCGTGGCGCGGCAGTTAGGGTAGCGAATACTCCCAAGGTAACCACCACCGCCGCTGCCGTCGCCGCGCAGCGTGGCACACGTGTATTTAGACGAGGCGAAACCAAGTCGCGTGGACCCGTGTGGTGGCAGACACGCCTCGGAAACGTTCTATTTCAGCCCCCTTTTCTCGAACCTGTGTGCATACACGCGAGAGAACACACACGCACGATGAGACGGTACGCCTCACGTGCGTGCATTCACGCATGACCCTTCTTTTTCTTCTTCTTCTCCTCCTCCACCTTCCCAGGCGCCTATCACTCCACTCTCTGCGAGCCCGGAACTGAAAATATCTATCCCCCTCGAATATGGCTATGTTTGTCCTTTTACGAGCTCAGAAGGCAAAAGGAATCCGTGGATCAGCTCTGGGCCTGTGTGCATCAGTTACTTATTCGAAATCGAATCTTTGATTCATAGTAATGAATACAGTATGAAACATGTAAAATAATAATTCACGGAAAGGTAACAATTATTGTATTATTATAAGTGGTAATTTTGAAAAAGTGAATTTGCCAAGATAATGTTGTATATTGAAATGTTTAATTAGCAAGGGGGTCCATCCTTTTAAGGTTAATATTTGAAGCGACCGCCGTCTCCAGGTAGACTGACCTGACAAACGCAGGTGACCTTGGCCTCGCAAAAGTCCAAAATTAGAAATGGCACTTAGTAACGCGGGAAGAGAGATAGGAGGTGATGTACAGAAAAAGGAGAGGAAGTCCCCCGAATCTATTGTACAGTTGTCTCGAACGGAAATGGAATAATGTAATTGCCTCTACCCCTCACGACTATCAGCGGGGAATTATTCAGTTCCCTACAAGTACTAGACAACTTTAATTGCGTTCCTATTTCGCTTATACTGTTTTCACACAGTATTAACCATCGCTACTGTGATGTTCCGAAAATGATGATTTACTGAAATTTTCATGGAACGAGTGAATCATCGTTCATGAAATTCCTGCGCTTGAATGCACAAGGGAAGCTAGTAGAACCGCTCGAAAACATTAAACTCACGTTACTTCTTTCATCGAGCTAAACAACCGCTCTCCTGTGCCTTCCATTTTCCGCTTTCTGCGATACGATTATTCCAGGAACGCAAAGGAACGTCTCTCGTTACGCGCGAACAGCATTTCAGTCGGTTTCTTCAAGCGCATTTTTACACGAGACCTATCGCGAAATTTTATCGCTGACACACGATAGTGTCACGGAACGCGTAATTTCCCGGGAATAATCGGTTCGATGAATCATTACGCTTGAGAGAACATCGAGTAAATATTAATAACAGAGACCGAGTAATTATGATTATTCTTAATATTTGAATGTCGCAATTAAGAGATATGAATTTTAAATTCGTCTTTTAATAGTGAGTCATGAAACACGTGGTAGTATGCTATTGCAATTCATGGAGAATGATTGATCCACCGATCAGAAAACTGGAACTGGCAAACCGCAAAACCACAAATTGCAACGTAGTACACTGTGCCCTTGAAACCGGCAGCCAGATCACGTAGCGAGACGTTTTTCTGCTTCGTAGTAAATAACGAATCTATCGCTCAACTTATCGAACCTGACTGTTAAGCAAGTCGTAAATCACGTACCAGCACTTGGAAAGTGCTCAGTTGTTGCACTTGGAAACCGGTAACACGCGATACTACGTGTCATAACAATGTAGATGTAGTTCACGAACGATAACTGCAAATCTAGTATTACCCAGAACATTTCTTTCTTATTACATCGAAGAACTTTAAAAATAGATTATTGCAATTCGTACACGACGAAATCGGGTTTAATTAGCTTTCCAAGAATTCTATTAACTTCCCCGACGTCTGCCTCGTTAACAAAAAAGAAAAAAAAAAAACATTCTTTCTGTTTGCAGAAGATCGATCGAAGCAACGCGCATTATTCCCGTGTCATTTACCAGGCGTCTCGCAGCCATAATGAAAGCGGAGTTCTCAATGGAAGCGGATTGAACGCAACGAATTAACGGTGAAACGCAATAATTCCACGGTCGTTGGATTTATCGACAGTCTAGCCGGAGAAAATGGCAATCCGCGCGAGTTACGTTTCACTTCGACGCGGATTTAATAGGTTTCATGAAAATACAAGCATTCTCTCAATTCACAACTGTACATTCCATTGATACACATTGGAAACAGATCAATAATCTGTAAACAAATCATAATTTCATATTTTTTACTTAAATCTTTATTTAATCTTTATTAAATCTTTACTTTAAATCATTAAACACATAACCACGTTAAGATAGACAGGATTCTTTTCGTTTGTCAACACTGTTGTTTCTATGTCAACGGAACGATACAAGTAGATCCTTAACCTCACATACGGGGTAATGTGACACACCATGGGCAAATATTCTGTTCAGAAAAGCAAACATGGCGGACCTACTAACGCCTCAACGGTTAAAAACGAACATATGTAAACAGTCATCTCTACCGTCTTATTTCACGGTGAAATTCAGCCACTCGATATTAGAAAGCCAATGAGGAAGAGATAAAGAAGATCGTACACGAAAATCAAGTCGTCTGAAAAGAATACGAAAATGGTCTACAGGGTGGCGCTCGCTTCAGTATAATGGAAATCCAGCTTAACACCCTTAGACTCGTCCCGCCATTATTGCAGGCAACCGGAAAAGTTGTGTGTGATTCAAAGCTGATCGCGTGACACGAAACATTTTCATTCACCGAAAGACGCTTAATCGGTCATTACATTCGCCATGATTTATCGTTTGATGTTTCCAATCGTTCAACGATTCGAAACATGCTCACTAAAAGCTTATTGAAATATATATAGCACGAGCAAATTGTAATTTCAATCACCCTCCCTTTCGTAACTGTTTTCTGCGTTAATGTGCATGAATGTGTTTGGATATTTTAGCAAATATTTAAGTGATTGCCATAGATATATATAGTAGTACAATTGTGACACGGTGTGCTGCCCAGTGAAACGATTTCATGAAAGTTATAAAATTTCGCGATCGAACGGTTCGTGGAGGGAACCGTTTCCCTCCGCGCGTTGCGCAACGAGGATTAGTTTACTTTTCTTCGCCGTTTGTTACAGTCGCACACACCTTCTGGAGCGTGACGCAAATCGCATACCGGAATCTGGTGAGACTCGAATTCAGCGTTAAGTCGAACAAACGCTAAGCACCGAAATGTGCCGGTTACCGGTTCACTTCGATACCGAGGGTATTCGGAATCTTTGCTTGTTGCACGTTCTAATTAAAGAAACTCGTGTTCAGTGAACTCGTGCGTTAACGCTTTCGAATCATGTTTTCAGCAGTTTTACATTCCGTAGAAATTCACATCATAATCATATTACTATTCAAGTATTAAAATCAAATTTTTTAATCGATCTTTTCGTATAATTTTTTTTATTTTAACATTGAGTAACTAATTCGTTACATCGTGACATTACGATCGAATATGAAACGCGTTTCCAACGAAGGGCAAAAGGGAAAAGGTTCCTAATGTTACGGGACCTCAACGTGAGGCTCGGTTCGCGATCGCTTAATTCCTTTAAATTGCATGGAATTGAGGGGAATAATTTTCTCCATTCTTGGCACCGACCAATTGTACGGGACGAGGAACGGCGACCATCGTGGACGACGACATGCAACGACGCACCCCAGGGTCACGCACACCATGTGCGCGAATAAAAGGAGATAGCCATAGTACAGGGGAAGGGGAAGACTGCGGGACGAAGGGGCAGAGAAAGCGAAAGGGACCAACGGAGCGAGAGAGACAGAAACGAAGGGGAGCGAAGTAGTAAAACGAAGTAAAAAGATGAGACGAAGAAATTAAAGTAAAGAGAAAGAAGGCGAAACTGTAATAGAAGTTGAAGCTTTAAAAATATAATTTTTTTTGCATTTTTCAAATACTTCACTAACTTCTTAGTGATTCAAAGAAATAACTGATATCATGGAATACAGATTCGATAGTTTCTTATTTATTCGAACATGTAACTGAATCATTATACGATATTATTCCTACAATCGAAAACTCGAACATATTCGACTCGAATTTCGAGCAATCAAATGCTCGAAGCGCCGCAGCAGTCCCTACATGAACCAGAGCGTGAGAGAGCGGACCAAGCCGGGAGGAAGCGCGCGTAAGTATGCGTGAAGGGACAAGCATAAAAGGAAAGGGAGAAGATATAAAAGAATGAGTAGGATGAAGAGCGTGAGAGAGTTAAGTATGTGGTGAAGAAGAACCGACCAGCATAGACGATCGTGTGTGAAAGAAGCACAGAAAGAAAAAGAAAGAGAAGAGAAAAAGGGAGAAAAGAAACTCGACGCGTTTAGAAGCAGTGTCGCCCAGTCGTTTCAATTGCTATTACGCGTTGTTACGTGATAGATGGCAGTCGGATAGGTGTAACAGCCTGCGGGAGGAGTGTGGCCGTTCGATCGATCGACAGAGAAGACATCGAGGCGCCTGCGAAACCATAACCTCCCTGCGAAATCGCATGCACGAATCTCGCGTAACACGATATACACGTACATATATACTACATATATAGCAAGGTGGCGTTGATTGAGCCCGTGGCGAAAGCGTAGCCCGGTTGTCTGGCGACGCTCGTTGCGGCAATTCTTACGTATCATTGGAGAAAAATGTGTGTGCATGTCGGTTTTCACAGAAGCCCCAGCGACAACATTGTGGCACCCGACGGGAATTAAAAACCGTGCTCGAATCGATTCGACGCGTACCCTATCCACCGTCTTCTAATTTCTTTTCGACGACCAACCATTTATCTTACGCGCATTCATCTCGTCACGCGTTCTCTATAAATAAAAGGCTGTCGCGTATTGTGGTACTTCTTGTACGCCATTCGGAATAATTAGAGAACCTTGGAGTAATGACGCCATTACCATCAATTGTTAGGTATCGATATGTTACCGATATAGTTCATACTTGTCGGTAATGTTGTAATGTCATAGAAGATATTGGAAATAATCATCTGACTATTCTTAAATTTTTGATATCATATTGTTATATAATTGAATTACACGAACTACTTGTTACAATATTGATAACCTTTGTTTATTAATACTTATTGATAACCCTTATTACGCGAATGTAATTGTTTTTCTCTTAACTGAATCTAGAGTAGAATGATAACAATTCAAAGAACCATTTTGTCTTCAATTCGAAATACCAGAGATTCCCACATTCTTTCTAACACTTTCCATTAAATTAAAAGCGACGCCACTATGGCGTTTTCTCATTCTTAGGTCATCACCGTGGGACTTATGGTCAAGACAATGTTAACTCGCGGCAATTAATATGCTTCTAAGTAGAAACGCGTTACCGCCAATTATTGTCCATAAGACTTTCATAGAACTTGTCGAAGTAGAAGGCAAAAATTATAACGGTAATATTATACTCTCGTAAACAAAACATCAGAGGTCAAAAGACGACCCATCATGTTGCTTCTATCGAAAGAAATACATGAAAACGGTTAAATTTAACGATTCAACTATTTTTATGTAGAATTGTTGGAAACTTCAAATTCGTAAATTCTTAACGACATGCTATTTGATCTGGAATAAGATATTGCTGGTCGCGTGGCGTGCGCCAGACTTAATGGGGTTTGCACGGCGTCGCATAAGTAGTACGATTATTAGTACAAAAGGTCATATTTCACGACTGGAACACACGCACGTTAGTCGCAGAACTGGCCAAGACGAGCTTCAAGCCAAGTGAAGCGTATATCAGACAACTTCGTGACGTACGAGACGTCCGCGATTTGTTTACGAGTCGCTCTCCAATCGGCACTCTTTGTTTTCGTTCTGTGTCGAGTACAGATTGAGGCACTATTCTTGACCAGTGTATCGATTATTAAACTGCGACGAAACGGATAGAGAATTATAATCTACCAACGGAGAGCGAAAAATAAGAACAACAACGACAGCGTGCATTCTTCTAGAAAATTCTTCGAACGTATCTAGGAAAACAATCTTGCAATATCGAATAAATTTTTTCCTAACCACTCTAAACAGACAAAGAATGCACATGTTTCTCTAATAAAAGAAAAAATTTACACTCAACAACAATCGTGAAAGGAAAAGGGATTTTCAAAGCTTGATCGTCTTATGCGATATCGTCGTTTCATGAAGGTCACCCCGCAGCGAGACAGAAAGAATGGAAAAACACGAGGTAAAAAGACGAGCAGAGAAAACGTACGAGCAGAGGCAATAATTATTTTGCACGATAGATGACCCCGCCGTCACCGCAGAGTTATCAATTGTTTTCAAACGGGGCGAGAATGTCGATACAGCAGCTCTTTGTTACTTTTTATCAGCTTCGATGCGACCGTCACACTTTTACTAGCGCGCGGTTATGGATCTGCGCGCGCGAGTCCAGACGAATTGCTGCTTCGGACAGGGTGTAGCACGACGCGAGCCTCCCTAGCTTTTTCTATTCGTAAGGCATTGACCTCGATGAATTCTAAAAAACTCGCGATAACTTGTACCACATTTCTGAAAGGAATTAATTGTTACTGCGATAAGACGAACGGAAGATAAATTAAACTTAATAAGAAGATTTTAGAAGCTATATATATACACAACTGTCAGTCATGTTTTCGAATAAAAATATTCTAACTACAATGAAAAAAAATTCTTACTTCGCAGTGTTAATGATAAGAAATTTTTTGTACAATTTTTGAAACTATCCTTTCTTGGACGATTTCCATGGGTGGCGGGGGGGCTTTCCATATTTGTCATCAGGGGGATATCAATTCCCACAAGTTCCTGTCTAACCATCGATTCCTTCAAATAGATCAATCCTGTCCACAAATGGAACCCACGTATGGTTTGTGTCCCCCTCTATATGCCAATGTGCATTTGTATTGGGCCCCGCAGTATCACTGCTGACGTGTATATACCATTGCCAGACATCGAGGGAGGGCTAATTTACTCCCAGGAGCAGCTTGGGCACAGGACTGAAATAGATCCTTCATCCTAACACCGGAATGTGTCCACACTTCGAAAGGACGGATCTGTGTGTTACACAGGAAGTCAGGACACAAAATTTACTCTCCCCTGCTTCCTTTTTCATTTATACCATTTCCGTGACCTCCCACCAACTGCTAAGTATAATATATTTCTTCGAATTTCGAATCTCTTGTGTGATTAACCGATATTAGATTTATCCGTTCAACTGATCCGTGTATGTGGTGACTATTTTTGAGAACGCACCTAAGTAGCTTAACTGATTAGAGTAGTCGACTGACAAACAAACAATATTCTTATCGAATTCCAATCTGGTAATTCGATAAACCATTTTCGTTTCTTCGTACCAGTTTTCAGAAGTGAAATTCTTCCATAGGTATTTCACAATTTGTTTTTAAGATTAGTTTAAATTTTTGGCAATCAATTCGAAGTTGGTCATGTAGTTGATTGTACCGTGGACGGCAGTCATTTTCGGATATTGAGGTTAGGGAGAAAGAATTCGTCAATGACCTGAATAGCCCAATTGATTAGAGTAGTCCACCGGCAAACGAAATATCCGGGTTTAAATCCGGGGGTTAGGTAATTTGACGTACTGAATATTTTCGTCTCTAATCAACTGGATATACGTTGCAAAATTAAAAAATTATTTTCAACATATGCAAGCTATGTAATTTCTACTTAAGTTAGGAATGAAATTGAGAAAAATGAAAGTTCGATGAACCGTCTTTCCGAGGTATGAATATGCTGCTTCTTCTAGCAACTTAATTACAAGCAAGTGTACAACATTGTATTAATACTAATACGTTAACATATGGTAATACGTATTACTACTAATATCTATAGGATGGAAATATACTCTGACGTCTAATGAGGCACAGAGAGCGTGTGAACAAATTATGTCGATACAGTACGCGTCCAGATTAAGTGGACAACGAATGGACATGATCCATCAACGATGGAAGATCACGCGTAAAGGTAAAAGCGGAAATCATGTCATGTAACTCATCCGTGAACACGCTACGTTGCGTCTAATTACACGGGACACTTACTTCTCTGTGACCGTGAACACGGAGAAATATTCCCGGTCAATGTCGAAAATTAATAAACCCATTAAACGTCGCCACGATTAAATGTGACATATCATTCGTACGAATAATAAAAAGTAGAAAATAATAAATTTCTTCGCTTCGAAAAATATTTTCGACGATCATAATCTATTAGAGCACCCGGTACATGACCAGATGTAGGAACGAAGAAGAATTGAAACGGTAAGAACAGCTGCGGGTCCAAACGCGAGCTGTTATTGTTTTTGTGAGTCATGAGTGGCAATAGCGGAATGTCAACAGAAGCGTCGCCTCTGTTTGACTGCAAACCATTTTACGTTGTACTTTCCGGAACAACTGTGCTTGGCAGCCTTTAAGACGTGCGATTATATTCCGCCGTAATATTAACGATCCGCTTTTATAGACGTTGGGGAGAATTATTCCGTGAAATGAAAATCTCTGTTGAGAAAGGGAGTTTTATTGACAGAAAGTATAACGCTTCGTTAACACGACCTTCTAGCAATGATGTAGCCTGTTGTCTAAAGGAATTTAAATGTAATTCTATATTTAATTCTAACCAATAATACCGCATTATTGTTTAATTTTTGTTAAACGGGCATTTTCAAATTTGAATTTTGGCGATCATTTTCAAATTTGAATTCTAACGTGTATACTTTAGGGTTAAAACCAATATCTGACTAAAGGAGAATTTGCTGAATCTCCAAGTCCAGCCTGAAGGGTGGGGTTCTCGACTATCGTGGGGGAAGGGGGTCTGGTGTTCCATGAATTTCGTGCGCATGCATGTACATCGGTGTGCGTGTGCCTGCGTATGGAAGGGGGTGTAGAAAATACGGGTGTGGTTCGATCAATACGGACATCCCATGGATCTATCGGTGCGTGTACCATCACACAGGTATACAATGTACGTTGTCGAGGTGAATCACCTGAAATTGTGACTGTCTATAAAAGTTACTCGAGTTTAAAATTCTACTTTTAAACTTTATATTGTTCTTTACTTAAATTGTATTTAAAAAAAAAAAAAAACATTGAACTATTATTCTTTCTTCGTATTCTTTAATATAATAATCGTGATTTAATGTAAAGAAAATTTAAAGGTGATGAAAAGATACGATTCAATTTTCAATGATTTCAAAAATTATCAACGACTTTATCGCAAAGAAAGAAAAGCGGCGGAACAGATGTTCACCGGGAGTTATTTTTACACCCAAACCCATAGGATGCCCCCATGTGGGTTTCATGCAGAAAAATCGCCAATGAAATCCATTGGAAATGAGGCTTGCCCCGAGAAGAGATTACGGTGTATTGACTGTTGAATGGTATCCGTTCAGTTTCCCATAGCCGTGATATTAAGACCTCGTTAACGTGATAAACCCGGCTAGTCAGATATAATGGCGTCTTTCATTAAACACGCTGAAAGGTTGCCTGGTAAACTTGGTGCACAAATACCGAATATATCCCGACAATCTACCGTCGTGTAATCCAGTCTGCGTTTTGTTTTGCGTATTGTACGATGTAAAGTGAGTTATGCTTGCGGTAACTTCAGATATTGCCTCTGAACAACGGAACCGAGTGTTGTGAAGTACTTAAGTGTATTAAGGTGAGTATTCATCGATGTAACTGTTATTCTGTACATTATACATATATCATATAAATGATTTTTTTTCTTTTTTCTTTATATACGTAGAAAAACTAAAGTCCCCTAAAATCTATATTTTTCTTTCAACATTCTATCCAATAAAAAATTTTCATCTATTATCGTTCATCGAATACACACCATTACTCGTACTCGTTTTCCCCTTGTTTATTCTTGTAAATTATTACACGACGATATTTCACAAGAACGTTCTCCCGAAGAACAAACCTTCTAATGTACTTTTCGAGCAGTCCACCACACGATACCCAGCAGGAGAAATGGCGGGAACACACCACACGACGGGAACACGGAATTGAGAAGGTCGAGTAGCGTTTACTCAACTGGTATTCAAATATTAGATCGGTAAATATTGGATAATTCCAGGTCATTGTAATTTATTGTAACACAGTAACCCCCTCCCAAATGTACATAACCTAACTTTTTATCACAGGCATACACATTTTTCGTAATTATCATGCGTAGTAAACATTCGTTCAAATAATACATACTTATTTTGCATATACTATTTAACGGTTACAACGTTCGATTCGATGGTTTTCATCGTTTAATTAACGTTCACACCGGACCTAGGCTTCCGATAGACCACCGTCGCAGAGGAAATCGATCCGAAAGCACAGCACGCTCGGTAAATCAGTTTGAAATCGCGCTTGCTCGCTCTCACGAGTGGATTACAATAAGAGGATTAGATCGTGTAGTTTCCCCGTATATAAATCTATTGTTTAAAGTTTGCCACGCGACGCGAGTGCCTTATGAATCACTATCGCACTTTGTCTGTGCAATCGAACCTCTCGAAATCGTTCTTCCTTTGCCGGGAAAAAACTAAACAACGTAGAACAAAATTTAGACCATCAGAACACATTCCTCGATGAAAAAATAGTAATTACTGAAAATATTCTTTTAATTTCTAAAGTAAAATTTTTGGAATCCCATCTGACATTTTTCTTTACTTCTCCATCGCAAGAGAAAATTCCTCGATACCCTTAAAATCAAAACGTTGACTCTCGTGTTATATTCTAATCTAACTTAACCTAACCTAACCCTCTGCACCTCGTTTCGATCGAAAACGTAATGAAAAAGGAAGAGAGAATGAACAATATTAATCTCCAGAGTACGCATCATCGTCAAGAAGTAATAGCTTGTACATTTCCGTCGTGTCAAACAGTCATATTCGATAAACGCTTATGTAACACGATCGAGATACACAAAGTATGTATGGCCGTTGCCTGAATCATACGCTTCACTTGTGACACATAACCTGGCCGGAACATACCGCGGCGTGCGTGCTCACGGTTACAACGTGGAAAATTGCATCTTAGAAAAGCACGCAGATGAATTATCGTGTTATACCAATTCACTGTCCAGCGATGTTCCGCGCGTGCACGCTAAAAAACGAGCCACCCCTCTCTCACCACGGCCGACGTTTTCAGCGGGTAAAACGGACGAGCAGAGTCGCCAACTATCGAACGAAAGCGAGAAAAAGTTACGCGCGGAAAGATACACCAGTTCGTACAGCGCCCTACACTCTGACCAAATTTATAGCGTCGTTTATTAGTCGCGGTTGTGCGTATAATGCAAAACACAACAATATTTCCCTTTATCTATATCTATGTTCACAATTCTGCTTTCTTTTTTTAAATTATCAAACCGTGTTTAATGTATTTTGGAAAAGTTAAATACCGTTGATGAAGTGACATGACATGGTTAATATGAATAATACGTGTAACGACGTGAGCGAAGATCATAGAGAAATTTTTAACGATTGAAAAAATATTTTCTAAAGATTCACAATTTGATATAAAAAAAAAAGGTATCGTACGAATCTACACAAGTGATGAAAAATTAACTTGGTTGAAATTTCGATCAATTCGCTAAAACTTTCGCTGGCGTAACAATGTACAACAGTAGTCAAGGTAAAATCCGTTTTTATCGCGATTCACAACAGGGAGAAATTGTCGATGGAGTAATACTTACAATTAGAAAGCGCAATGAGGAGAAAAAAAAAACCGAGAAAAGAAAAATAGAAACGAAACGGCGACCGATAAAAGTTTCTTTTCGCCACGTTATCGATTCCTCGAAACGCAAATTCCAACCGTCGGTTAGTTTCACGTGAAACGCGCATTTGAATAATAGAACTTTCGGAAAAAAAGAAAAAGAAAGAACCACAATTATAATTGGTTACAATTATGAGTGAAATCTAATACGACGTTAATAATGATTTTTTTTTATTGCAATTTAGGTTTTCATTTCTGCAACCACTCTTAAAATTAGAATTATTCTCGATCAAAATGTGATTGTATTCTGTGGAAATGCCGCGTGTATGCGTCACAGGTATTCGTAGTGTACGTTTATACGTGTAGAGGGGTGAGTATCCTTGGGAGTGGACGATGTATTGTGAGAACGTAGTTCAGGAAAAGGAATTTTAGGAAATGTAGAGAATAGAGAGTATTCAACCCAAGTCTGCATTGAATAAACTTCAAGGGAATAAAAGTTTTACCTTATACAAAGAATAAAGTTACTAAATAGGAAGTCACTAGATCGGAAATAACGTCGTCGTAAAATTAACTAGAGACAGTTACAACGCTATCGTGTTGTCATTATAAATCTGATAAACTGCCAATCGATCGTTGTCATCTGGCGACTTTATGGCGATGAGTCACGTCTGTAAGTGATCTCGATACCATAATTTCTCATGTTTCATTGCTTTTTATCTGCCGACAATCTTACGTATACACTTTTGCTATATTCTTCTGGCCTACAATTTATAGGAAGAAAGATCGTAAAACTTTATCAAGCTTGATTCGGGGAACCTCTTCCCTCCCCTATCGATTATTTTACAGTTTTATATCGAGTGACGCACATAAAATCAACATCAAACGCAAAATAGTTTTATAATTTTATAATTTACTGTAGGTTTGAGTTGCATTTGATATGGTAAACTCATATGCGCATGCGCGACAGCAGTGAATAGTTACCAGCATGATATGCGAAAACACAACTTGAAAACTGTATTTTGCATTCGAAGCTGGTTTTATATGTGTCCCTTTAGTTATATATCGCTCCATTAGTTCTGTCTTTTAATTTCATAAACCCCTCCCTGCCTTCTAAATTCTTTCTTGTACTTTAAATAAAAAAGGAAAAGAAAAAAGAACGGAAAAAAAAGAAAACTGTTCATTTTCTCTCGAGAAGGGTACCCTGTGTCTACTTTTTACTCTTCCCGCATCTGATGAACCACTTATAAACCAGGCCTGCTTCCGGTTTCAACGGACCGTCTTTGAGAATATGTAGAAAAACTCGAAACGTGGAAAAAATAAGTGGAGGTGATTTAAATTATTTAAAATTAATGTAACTAAACTGATTTTTCTCCATCATTTATTTTATTTCAATTTTCGATCCTAAATATATTTTCTTCAGTTTTTCCATCTACTCTCAAAATTTACTTTTTAAAATTAAAAAACAAAAATGTATGCATAAATAAACCTATCATGTAATTTGTTATACTACTTCGTTAGTGCTGTTAGTTTCATACTAACAGCTTATAACATATCTCTAAATATTGACTGATACTTAATCCTATCAGTGTTTACATGTACTTTATAAATCTCATTTCTCCAAGTATCATACGTAACAAACCATCATCCGTTATATTGCAACAAATAGTCTGCTTCAATTCTTTTGATCGGTTTCCAGTCAGTTAACAATCATTAGCGCTTGCGGAGATTGGAAATTTTCAAATGAGTGCTGAACTTCTCTGGTGTTGTCTCAACCACCTATACTTACGCATCCCGTCGGAGCGAGCGTTTCTCCGTGCAGGCGTGCCAACATGATGAACGCTTCGACCTCTCAGCATTTCATCCCCCTTTAAATTTCTTTTTCAACAAATAAAATCTTTCAGGCACGTTTAAGAGCGAAAATTTTTTCAAATTATTATTGATTAATATCTCGAACAAAAATACTGTACCACTTCCATTACAAAAAAAAAGAAGATTTTACATTACAAACAAGAACCATGTGAAACATGACACATCATGCTTCATTCTCAAATTTTTCTTATCATTCTAAAAATGTTACTCTATTAGCTTAAGTATCATTCTCGCTCCTTCCAATTCTCTAACAGGAAGCACATTTATTCATCAACGAATAAAAACAATCAAAATCCGCCTATCCGACCATACTCATCGACAAACATTTCCTAAGGACAACTGAATTACCCAGAGTGCCCCGGATTCTCTCTCTCTCTCTCTCTCTCTCTCTCGCGCTCTCTCTCTCTCTCTCTACCAGCGAGAAACACTTCTCTGGGCGCGTCGTGCGCACACGCAGGGGTGCCAGCAGCAGCAGAAGCAGCGTGTAACGAACGTCTGTAGTCGTGCAGACAAATTCATTCGAGCCAGCATTGGCAGCGTGATATCTTTCTATGGGGGCTATTTTCTCATCAATCCCAATCGCTTTTATGAAACGTGACTCACGCGTGAAAAGGTCCGCACGCCTTTGGCGAATCCGATTCTCCCCCTATATACTCTATCCTTCGTCGCTCTTTCTCACTCTGTCTCAAGCTTCATAGCACGGTCACTTCGAGAAGAGAAAAAAAAAAAGAGATTTGTTCAGACTAGAGCTGTCTACAAACAGAGGAAAGAAAAAGAACCCTGTATACCTATAGGGCGGCTTTTTTTCACACAAGTGAATTCTAGAATGCTAACCTTCAACGGTTTA
>NW_017100515.1:1089994-1113028 GCF_001263275.1 Habropoda laboriosa | reverse complement strand
CCATGGCACAGAAACGCTACCGATTCCACTTTGTATTGGAGAAACGCGTGTCGGTGCATACGATCGCATCCAATGTGTACGCGTGCGAAAGGACGAAACAAAAGAGGACGCTTTTTCTTTAGAACTTTTAGCTTATCGATGGGAAAAAATCTTGTGAAAATGGGATATTACATTACGTGGAATATTACGAGGGTGGATAACCGATGTTTGCACAATTGATAATGTTGATGTTTCAAGTTTTTGTTAAAGAGGTTGTGTTAGCTTGAGAACATTCTTTGTTTAATTTCAAGAGAAATCGACTTTATCGGTGATAAGAATGGAAGTTTATTGACGAGAGAATAGAGATAAGTGTTTTAAGGAGATCATTACCCGAGAAGGCATAGAATTCGTGGAACATATGTCGAATAGGTTTTTTGCCGTGTCCGTAACGCAACCGTCAGAGAGAGTCCTGTGCAAGTGGCCGACTATACGGATTTCACGAGCGCACGATGCTTTCTAAAAACAAAGTTCCGCCAATGGGATCAATGTTCTGTATAATTAAGAAAAAGAAAAATAATTCTTACACAAATATTATAGAAATTTTGTTAACATCTTTAACGTGAAGGATTATTGTTTCCTCATAATCGCACAATTATACAGAACACTACTTGCTGTGCAAATGGCAAGGTGCGAAAGATAACGGCGGCTATTTATCGTTTGCAAATTTGTCGTTCGCCGTTTCAAAACGTATTACATCGAAGTGTACGAACATGGCAAAAATTCTAAAACCTGCCGAACCATGAAGAATACACATAAAAGTTGCAAAAGAAAAATGAAAGTGAGATCGATGTAGAACAATATCGCGTAATATCTATTCTTTTATATATCCAAATTTTTGCAACTATAATTCATGTATGTGAACATTATGTAGCACACAACACGAATGTAATACATGAAATAAAGTGTACCCTGATATCGTTGCAGGTACATGCATTAACGGCATGCTTGCCTGCCTAATAATCCTCTTTCCCACGTTTGAATTAATGGACATCACGTAGAGCTATCAAACATGGTTTGCCAAAGCACAGCAACTTCCTACGTAATATATATCCATTATCATAGCAACGTTTTAATTCTATTCTATTAACTTTCACACGTATGTAGTACATGCAATCCATATATAAATGTACAAGCGACACAATCGAAGTTAATGTATGTTTAAAGATGAACACACCAGACGCAGTTTAGTAGAGTTTAGTAGACGCAGTTGAACGGCTTATCATATGCCGTTTTGCGTATCTGCGAACGCATGCACAGACATTAAATGCACGAATAAGTATTCTATAAATGTAGCCGCCTATTTAGCGCGCAGACCGCATCGCGTCCTTACAAATGCCGGATAACACTTTTTCGTCGAGGCGACCCCTCGTGAAACGTCGATTCGACGGATGCAGGTTGTTTTTAGCGAGAATGGTAGTAGTTACTTTCATGCTACGCTAATTCGTTAAAAATTCGCGGAAAATATATTTTTGTAATAAAAATTGTAAAACAATTTTTAATATGACTGTGCTGAAGCAGGATAAAAAATTTAATTGAAAACTGATTATACAGTTGGTAAAATGACTTTACATGAAGAAATACGCAAAACAGAAGTTTTAATCGAAATGAGTTGAACGTTTACACAAACTAGACTATTAAATGTTTTTATTAAAATTCCTTGGCATCCGTTATAAAATTACTCATCCGCTGCGTAACGTAGCAATGAAATTCTAATTACCAGCGACTCGGGGAACAGATACCACGCCTTAAATTTCAAAGATGCACTGGTACCGTAACGGCTATGTATACGCACGGGTCGAAACCCCGACACACCATATTTTCTATTTTGTTTTCCTTCAGGCGATTCACCTTCGTCCGAACGAATAACAAACTATCGAAACCGATCGTGTTGACTAGAGCTTAAACATACTTTCAATACATACATCGATTCGATCATGAAAAATGGTTAATATCGACTACTAGTATAAAAGTAAAAAAACCTATCATACATATTTTTAAAGGTAACCATATTTAGTGGCTCTTAACTACTTTACATTCAAACAGGATAACAGACGCTATCAAAATGTCGCTTTGATTCCGTTAACGTCACATCAATCTCAATTAACTTCCTCTCCCTTTCATCAGATTCGCTTGGATTTTACCGGTGAAACAAGAACTCAACGACATTCGCAAAACCACTCACTAATATCGCAAAGTAAAGATATTTGTAATATGGCTGTTATTCAATTAACGCGTGATTTCCACCTCATCTATACTATGTTACCCTAAACCCAATTCGGACATTACATGTTCAACCATTTCACGCAAAAATGATAGTATAACAGCAAGAAAAAAAACAAGTGAATGCACATATCTACTCACCATGCTTTAACTCGGATGAGGACCTCTCCCTCGGCAAGGGTGGGCTCAGGCTTCCTGAGAGCCTTGACACTTTTCAGTCCGCCGAAACCGTTCAGTACTATAGCCCGCATGTCCTTCGGCTCTGGCGTGGGTTTCTCCTCGCCGTTCTCCTTCGGTTTATCACCGTCGCCATTCTCTTCGACTTTCTTTTCCTCCTCTTTGCTTTCTTTCGTCTCTTCCTTCTCCTGCTTGGACGGCGCCGCTTCCTGTGGTGGCTTTTCACCCTCTGCGCTCGGGCTGGTTTCGTTCTTGTCCTCTGCCATTTTTCCTTTGACTACTTTTGCGTCTACTCAAAAGCCTAACCGCTGATCCGGTAATATGTCTTTTTGTTCTGCGCGTAACCTTCGATTAACAACGCCAACGAAAGGTTCTCTATTCGACAAAGAAAAGTGAAGAAGAGATAGAAGGAATAAAATCTCAGTAAGAGTCTTTCCTTTGCGCGTATCCTTAAACCGCAGAACGTTTGCACCCGACGAGAGCCGACGTCGTTCTGCGCAATTTTCCGGCACAGTGGCATGAACGCTCGTAGCCGGCTATGCCGGCCGGTGACGCGGCGGTGTTGCCGTTGCTTAGCAACCGCGCGCCCCTTTCGCTCGGCCAATCAGAAAGCACATTCACGTCCCACCGGTCGCCGCCACGTTAAAACTACATCGCGCATAGTACGACAGGTGCCGCGAGTCCGTGGAGCATTGGTGTGTTCACGATTAAAAAGTAGTCCCCCCTCTCTCTCACTCTCTGGTAAATTCGTATTAACCCATGCTGTTAACGCGTCTTCGACTACGATTTTCGACGATCGATCCACCCTCCGATATGCATCCTTTTAACTGTCGTCCACGCGGTGGACACAATACTCCATAGAAAACCATGAAGGGATGATAGTGTGTTTTTAGGAATCATTTTAAATAAAACGATTTTTGTAGATTGTGTCGTAAATAAGTTTAACTTCTGAACTCATACATTGAATAACGAATTGGATCTCAAAATCAGATCTGTAGTATAGTATGGTACGATTATACGTATAACACCTCATATTTGATCACGAAGTACTGCGATTATAGACTGTCAGAACACGATGTTATAAGTATGCAGAAAGGAAAAGAAAAAATGAATAAACTTGTTTCTCCTCACTGATCATAATATCGAGGTCATTACTAGGGAATATCGTATATCGTGTCCGATTGTTCGAGGTGTGTCAGTCAGTGGTGTCGTTTTTCCGGAATGATCGTATGTTGTTAATAACATTAATAACAGTACGGCTTGCTTCACACGAGACTGACGATTACGATCGATAAATGTGTAAACGAAAATGTAGCATGAAGATAGCTAAAGTCGATAAAGTCGAACACGATATGATTCGGTTACATGTATAATCGGTATTTAATGGTTACAAATGGAATTATGCAGATTGAGTGTTCTGACGTATAATGGATTGGAGATGAAACGAAAACTATTGAGACGGAGAATGTAATTGAAACGTTGGAGTAGCTGCACGTGGAAATTAATCCGACGCGACAGAAGGGCATGGAGTCTGAAGGATACGCCTTTGTATCGTGAATCATTGGCGCGGATGCGTCGAAGAAAAGTGGTTTCTTTCTCGTCGGTAGCTAATTGCGTCGTTAAGAAACAATAGAAATTGACCGATAAACGCACTTGTGTATTAACGATATTTGAAAACAAGCTTCAAGTTCTGTTCGCGAATTATCGATCGGATTTGAAATACGTTGCATTTTTCAGTAAAAATGAAATTAAAAAATCCCTATTTTATTGTGAGTATAGGAATAATGAAAATATGCATCTTTTACTTCATTGGATAGAGTTATGAAAAATTTGAAAATTAAAAATTCCTATACAATTTTGTAACTTATATGGTATATAAAACTCGAGTTTAAAATACAAATATTATTTTCACGCGAAAAAGTATGGAAATTTATTATAAAAAATGAATTATTTATGAATAAAAATTCGCATAATTTATTCAGTGATAATGAAACGGCAATACAATGCAACGTGCAATCTTAGGTACTGAAATTGCCTGTTTCGTTCGAGATCCCTTTCTCTGACTGGCAGACAGAAAAGTAGTGCCAGCAGACGACGCCCGACACCGCACGTGTATCCTTACGCCACGCACGCTATGCGTCATATCGCAGTACAGACAGGCGCATTACATCCTGCCTTTTCTTGAACACGCCTTTCGAAATGTAAACGCTTTGCCACCCTCCTTCCCTACCCCCCCATGTATTTTTTTTAATATAGCAAAATAAAAATAGCATGGCAATCATTTTTTGGGATGAGAGTAGGAGGTGTCACGTGCTCTCACTTTTGTCCTTTAATAACCAAACTTTTTTCAAATATTTGTGCATCGAGAAACATTAATTACTTCCTCTATGTTAAAATTACGATTCAAATATTGCATCCTGATGTACATATAAATTGAAAAATCTGTTATAGTGTGTTTTACTTGAATTATAAAGTTATCGATTCTTATTTCTGGTGGTATTGAACGTCTTGTAGTTCCCTTCTTTTTTTTACCTATTATTACTAAAACCTATTTTTTTCTTTTAGGTCTGTTAATATTTTTACTTTTTATTTATACAGTACAATTCCTATATATGTATGTATTTGTACATCGAAAGTACAAAAGGAGAAGTGCAATCCGTCAACTATCATGCAACTTTGAATTCCCGAAACAATTGGACCGAGTAATGAGAATCATGCACGAGTGCAATGAGGATGTGCTGATTGGGATGAATAGCTCATATTGTCGGGAGAGCCAAAAGCACCCAGAGCCTGTATACAGAGGCTCTCTGA
This sequence comes from Habropoda laboriosa, assembly GCF_001263275.1. NCBI lineage: Eukaryota > Metazoa > Arthropoda > Insecta > Hymenoptera > Apidae > Habropoda > Habropoda laboriosa. The sequence continues at coordinate 1,107,781 of NW_017100515.1, read as the reverse complement.
TCATTATAAAATGCCTTGTCTGATATTCTTCATTGTACCATGCTTACACCTTGTTTGCGTGTTACAAAGATGGGGGTTTAGTTTCATTTACCATATGAGACTGTAAAGGCAAGCACTAATCGTGCGAATAATCTAATTACTCGCAAATTCAAAATATTTAAAGAAATTAAATTGAAAAAAAATAATAATGAATAAATTTATATTTTAATCATTATTTTTGTACATTTTTAATAAATTAAGTAGAGGTTAATCAATTTTTTTCGTTATTGGCAATATACAAAGACCTTTAATCTTAAACGTTTTCCGATAACAATGAAAGTAGGTTTTTATCTCTAATTGCTGTATTTCATGTAAGATTGATTAAATTTATTGTCACGTACATATTTTTTTTATAAATTTCGTATTAATAGATGTGGAATAGTATAAACATAAAGTTATACATTAGAAAAGAAAAGTACACTTCATCGTAGGTATCGTACATACGTGTAGTTTTTGATAAAGATCTTAAAAAAATTATCAAATCGCCATATCATTAAATTGTCGCGATTTTAAATAATTTGCGAGATAAAAACTATTCAAAACACCCTAGTACGGTACGAATATTATTTAACTAACACTTAATCATCATCTTTATCAAAAATTGTGATATACAGCACCTACATACATACATAAGTAGTGTTATCGTTTAAGTATTAGGTTATGTTACTCTCATTAGGTGAAACACTGTTTATTGATACAATATAATTCTGAAAAGATAATGTACTGATAGAACGCAATTGTCGCGTATTTTAAAAATGATATCTATGTAATATCACATGATCAAATGTGTATTTTGTATTTTACGAAAAAGGAACTCCACGAATTCTCCAGCACATATGTATATCAGCTGATTCTCCCACCCTTCCATTTTTCAATAGAGGCAGTATACTCGAATCGACAACGACTAGATAATAGAATTGGCTACGTCGTCGTACTGTTTTTCCACATTGTCAACAAAGAAATCATCGTAAACGAACAGCCAAAGCATCGTAAAAGCTAATGGCAGATCATGAAGGTGTCAGATCGAAAAGGTGCGTATCTAACAAATTTAAACAAATTTTTCGTTATAACTGTCACTTCTGGTCTCTTTTTTTTAATTCACGCTTTTCATTGATTTTATGTCGATTTTGGCGACTTTAAACAACATCGACGGTTTGCCACACTTTTCCGCACATTACGTCATTCTGATTTACGATCTTCCGTGATCAAGATTTAAATGAAAAAATTTCAACGTTTTAATGTTACGATAAAAATTTTCATTATGATTAATAGATTTGTATTATAGATACAGTAACATGTAAAAGTATTTCGATACAATACGTACAAGTGTAAAGAAAAATGATTGTTGAAGTCAAAGAATTAACTATGTCACGTTGGATTGCATTTCAAGGTCACGTGCTAAACAATTTTAGTACGACGAATCGTAACCACAGAAATATGTAGTTAATTCTACTTCCGGTTTATTTTACGTACAAAATACGTAGGTAATTTTTTTCTTAATATGCACATTAAAAATGTTCAAAATTTATCGTATGTGTATTTCATTGTTATCATGCTTGTCAGGATTATTATATAACGTGAGACAATTTTTCAAGTTCAGTGTCATTTAAGTCATAACAACATCACATTTGTAAAACTACATTGTAACAGTACCACAGAAAAAAAAAAAAACAGTAGAAAGATACAGATCAATGGTATGTACCACATAAAGTAAACACTTTTTATAATTACATATGCAATCAGTAATTAAATTAAATTTCATATTAAGAACTGTTATAAGAATGTAATTTTATAATTATACAAAGCATGATGTAATGTTGTACAATTTATAAAAGATTGAGCTTTTTATTATCAGTTCTGATAACTTTATTGAAAGTTAATTTTATTCGTTTATTAGCTGGTTTTGGGAATGGTTTAGCTGGTCTGGCTCATCTTCAACTATGTTACGTGCTGCTGAGAAGAAAATTCTTTCATGTAAGTTATTTGCTGTGAAGAAAATTTTATGATGTTGCTTTGTGGATTTTGATGTTTGTAAGGTAAAGTAAATTTATTTTCAATTTCGGGGGTAAGTTGTATGTTTAATGATATTTTGCTTGGTTTAAATATGTAATTTTAAATGTAGTATTATTAGCCAAATCATTTTACAAATGTTGTAGGTATGAGAACTGCATATCGAGGGTGGTATGTGGATATAGGGCCAGTTGTAGGAACTTCAGATAAAATATGGACTATTTCCTTGAATCAGGATTCACCAAAGACACCAATTGTTCTATTACATGGATTAGGAGCAGGAGTAGCATTATGGTGTTTAAACCTTGACGCTTTGGCCTCTCAGAGGCCGGTATATGCCATTGATATATTAGGTAAATATAAAAACATATAGTTTTATTCAGTCATGCATTTTATGTACTGAAATCTTGGAAAATCTTGCAATGAAGTAACATACTATAGGTTGTTTAGAGATATGCTTTGTTCTTGAGTACAATTATCATGTATGACTCATAGATGAATAAGATTGAACTTTGGAGTTATATATAATTTATGAAATAAGTGATGTTGCATATTCTTAAATATCTATTTCATTATCACTGTATTCATTATTTTAAATTTATATCTTCTTTATTATATAATAAAAATATATTTTAATTTTTTTTTTATAGACAGTATTGTATCTTACATATAATCTGTTAGTTCTATTTTGTGTTTTATTGAGAGTATTTAATTCTTTCTATTTAGGTTTTGGTAGAAGCAGTCGCCCCATTTTTAGTAGTCAAGCACAAGAAGCTGAAAACCAGCTAGTTCGTTCCATTGAAGAATGGAGGAGAGAAATGCACTTGGAGAAATTTGTACTTCTGGGTCATTCAATGGGTGGCTTTCTTGCTGCATCATACAGTATGCAACATCCTGAAAGGATTAAGCACCTTATTCTTGCGGATCCTTGGGGTTTTCCAGAAAGACCTATAGAACGAATTTCAAGGGCACCTATGTGGGTGAAAGTTATAGTGTACATAATGGAACCATTAAACCCCTTATGGCCAGTCAGAGCAGCTGGTCCATTTGGTTAGTTTTTTCTCTAGTACAATTTTCTTGTCTTGAAATTTTCGGACTAATGAGTGTTGTATTATTAGAAATATTGTTTGTTTTAGGACAGTGGTTAATTGAAAAAACAAGGCCAGATATAGTAAAGAAATTTACACCTGTATTAAAAAACGACACTGCAGTGATTTCACAGTATTTACATCAATGCAATACACAAACACCGTCGTGAGTATTTTAAATTGGTAAATTTGAAATTAAAAAATTTAATTTTCATATGTTTAATAAAAAGGGGCGAGAGTGCATTTCACGCGATGATGCAACACTTTGGCTGGGCCAAAAATCCTATCGTTAAAAGGATGGATAAGCTGAGTCCAGAAATTCCTATAACTCTTTTGTATGGTAGTCGATCATGGGTCGACAATTCGAGTTGGGAAACACTTAAACACGCCAGATCATCGTCTTATATTAATGTTCAGGTAAAAATTAAAAGAAGAAAATACAATAGAAAGTAAGATATTGATATTATAAATTTTTAATTATTTTAATTTTGTATTTTCATTTATTCTAGGCGATAACAGGAGCAGGACATCATGTTTATGCGGATAAAAGTGAAACTTTCAATAAACATGTATTAGAAGCATGCAATCTAAGTGATTCGATACCCCATTTAACACAGTCAAACGTTCATTCGAATCTTAAAGCCATAAATGACCAACAAATTTCACTTATTTTAGCAAATGAAGAGGACGACTCAAAGACTGTGCAAGAACAAGAATTAAATACGTCACAAACACGATCTAGTTGAAATATAGGATAACATTTTATTCTTAAATTGTATTTCTTGACATGAATGTGCACAGTGCAATGAACTGCGTGAATTGTGTGATTTAGACTAGCCATATGTATTGCAAGATACCAAACAATCACATGTTGATTATTATTATTGTACAATTTAATTTCTAATTTATGTTGCGCTTTGTTATTTTGATAATTTATAATTCCTTGAATTGTTTCAAGGATAACAGTACTCACTCTTTAATATAAGTTCATTAACCTTCAAATGTAAGAATGTTGATGTCGATTATTTGTGTAAATTTTAATTTCTTTCTAAGATTGTAAGTACAAATATTGTAATATAAATTTCGGGAGGGAATGAGAGCACAATTTATGGAAGCATTTTAAAACAAATACTTATGGTAGTTCGCAGACGGAACGTACAAAATCAAAAACTATAATAAAATCAAATTCAATCAATGGGATCAATGATTTTGATAAATATACCACCACATATTACGTTTTAAATTTAGTGGAGGGAAATTGAATTGTACCTTATGTACAAATGTAATATAAAATAAAATTAACTGTGAATATTAGTTTTCCCTGAATGTATAAAAACTTTGTTATACAAACTGGTTTAATTATATATTTAATATTTAATGTAATCTTTTAAACTCTTTATCAATGTATTCATCAAAATCTTCATCATCATTAATTTCAACATCATCATCATCATCGTAATCATCACCATCATCCTGCTTTTCATAATCATCAACAAAATTGTCTGTTCTAAAATATTCCATTTTATGTTTTCGTTCCTTTCGTTTTTGACTTAAGAATTTGGCAAAAAGTACTTGCTGTTCCTTATCAGTTAAATAGTTTGGAACATTTTCTACATTTTGTTCAGAAGGAGAAATTGAATTTGATTGTATATTTATTGTCTGTCTTTTGTGAGCTTTCTGTGATTTCTTTAATGAAGCTTTAATCTATAATAAAGAAATAAAATTATTAAATAACATTTACTGATTTTGATGGCTATTTTATGTATGTAAATGATGTACCTTTGTCATAATTCGGTAATGGTCTATTCCAAACACATCATGTCTCATTATTGGTAAAGTTACAGTGAAGATGTCCTTTGAGTCATTTAGACTTCTCTCGTTTTGTACTTCTTCAGTATGATCTATTCTGGATGCACAAACAGTATGATGCAAGACATTTGGATATGGACTGGGTACATAGTCTTCCCCAAGGTCTAGAGTTTTCAATTTCTGCTCTACTTCTTTCAATGCACCAATACCTTTACACTTTACAAATTGTATAGGTGGTACATTGCCTATGACTCGAAGTTGAGACAACACATGCCTTAATTTAAAGGTACATTCTTTTAATAGTTCGTCTGTACCAGATTTTTCAGGACTATTATTTATCCAATATATATTGATTGTTTTAAAATCTGGTGTAACCTTTACATGAGAAATTTCTATATTTCTATTTAGAATCTCAGGGTCTATTTCCCCAGTTGACATCATATCTGTAATATGTTCCATAAATACTTTATTCAAAACATTCATTCTTCGTGTTGTATGTACAGAAAGTTGCTTCTTCGGTGCTTCATTAGAAGAAGGATTTATTATATACTCAAATGGATCTCTGCATGTTTATAATGTTTGATTAAAAAATTATCTTGTAAATATCAAATAACTATAATATAACATAAAATAAAATTTATGAAATGAACAAATGTATTTATAATAGATATATCTATTAGTAAAAATATACCTTGATATTTGTTTTAAGCTAGACAGTTGTGTATTTTGCACTCTAAGGAGAAAATACATTTTTGGTGGTGCATTAGTTTCTCTTAATATAACAATACTTTATTGAAAGCACTAATTTGCAAATTATTTGATATATATAAAATAAAAAGGTATTTTTCTTATGAAAATAACATTAAGGTATTTTGGTTACAATAATTTTCTTATCGACAAATTCTGTTTGTATAGAACGTTTTTCCAAGTCTTGTTAGGTTATGTCTTTCAGTAATGCATTCTCGTGAGCATTACAATTTATTAGCTGCAATAAACAATAAGTTGGCATTTTTAGTTGTTTCAATATAACAATAGTTTCTACTTTTCTATTGTTTTCAAGTTATTATCAAAATATATTCTAATTCGTTTAAGTTCAATTGCTCTAGACAAGTCGTACAATTTTCAAGTTTCCCAACCTGCAAAATTTTCAAATGTAAATCCGCTCTGTGATATTACTTTTAATTACCATTAACAAATGATAATGGTAATAAAGTAAAACTGCATAAGTGAGCAGTAAATATGCAAGATCTATTACGTATACAATATTGTTCAAGATACTTATTTTCAATTACGTTAGAACAGGTGTAACATATAAAATTTCCGGTTTTTATTTTTTCTAATTTACTTTCGAATTACAATACTATGTACACATAAACTATTTAATAATTATTATATGCCAATAAAATTCTTTACACTTTCGTTTTATCTAAATGAAGTCGTTAGAGGAACTGCCATAATTGTGCAACGAGAAATAAAATCTCTTCCTCATCGAATCATTGTTCTAGCTCGAAAACTTTGCAAATACATTATTTGTGTTGGAAGCATTTTGTTAACAGCGATAGTAAAAAATTGATTTTACAATCACGTTATGACTTCGGTTCGAGGAAATTGATTTCTTTTTTCTTTCTTATTTGCAAATTTTGTTATAAAATTGTTCCACATTTATGCAAAATTTCTCTGAGAGACCACAGCTCTTTTTCCAATCCTAAGTCATTCGAATGTCACTCTAATCTTAATAATAATAACATTTGTAATTTATATGTATTGTTTGGTAATAAAAAGACAGATTAATGAGATCAAAAGTCAAATTTGAAAAACGCTTACATCTAATATGCACGCCATTATACGTGACCGGAAGTCGATGATCTCAGTTCGCGAAACGAATGAAATCTCGAGAAACGCGAATAACTTATTACGTTCAAAGATCAAAGAATATATATCAAACGATCGAACGTTGAATTTTTTTTAGACTCAAACTTACGCCTAATAAATTTAATTAAATATCACCCAAATCGTATTTGCATGCTTCGAGCACTCACTGCCTTTCCAGCATGCTTATATCTACTGGTAAAGTAAAGTTCTTTTACCATCTATGGCCGTAACTCTTACAAATTCATCATACATTATATATAAGTTATATATAACTTCAGAGAGAATACATAGCTCGATCTAAATACCATTGATCAGTGATATCAATAAAAGTCAGAATCATTTCCAGTGAAACACGAAGATCAAACAATTCATTTTAAAGTAATTCATTTATAATCCTGTAATATTTTTCGTGTTTCAAAACTTAAAGCAACTTTTACAGTTTTGATATTCTCTGTCAGTTTGAGATATTAAAAGATTCTTTCCTTTTACTGTGTAATAAAGAAATACTTGCATAACGTAAATAGAATATGTTATAAAATATTTAAAATTAAACTATATCTAAGGACGAAGTGCTAAGAAAATGCCCAAATTATTATTTCTTTTACATCTCGAAATCATTCCCTTCAAAACACTTAAAATATTCGTGCTTCGGTTTAATTGATTGAAATACACGTAAGAAAGCACTGGAAATAAAACTCTGGCTTTACTCAATATAACAATATCGTATCCTTACATACGATCAGGTATCGTACGGGCCTTTCTCTGTTTCTAACATGATCATACCTGAGAAGCGAACATTTCATTTATTTTAAGCCACACAGCCAAGAAACAAAAATTCGACTTCAAAATGGTTGTTCCTACTCGTTTGACTTTTTAATCAATTTTTTTTTATTCAACAGAAACGAAGATGCCGTCTAGAAATTTTTCCTTTTGTTACCCATATTCTTGATAATTCTATTCGACACTCAACTGAAAATCTCTTATTGATTTTGTGTACGCCGTTCGCCAATGATGTTCTCTAATTTACGTGCGACAAAGGCAGTTGTCTTTTTGATCGGAGATGTTCCCTCTGACATCTCCACGTCGGTGTCATCTGATAAAAGACGTTTGCCAACTGATCGTTTCGGGTCAACAGAAATCACCATCTTATTAATAGCCTCTAAATCCTATTACAAAAAAGAAGGGAACATGTAAATACACATATATGTTTATTTAAAAACAATTTTTATACTCGTATAAGATAAAAGTATGATTTAAATTTACCTTAGCAGGACTACGACTAAAGCAATAACTAAGTTGCGGCGCTGGGGAAGCTGAAATAGCTTTTGGATCTAATGTACGCGTCATAATACTACTGGTGACACGTCTGACAGGTGAGCTTGCAGGAGGTTTCCCCTTTGGCAGTGGACTTAACGACAGATTCATCACGCTACCGCGTGCCAGTCCTAACTTATTCGCCACCTCTTTAACCTGTGGTACGTATACTGTATTATAAAACTTGATTAAATCACCACGCGTCTCCTCTCCAAAATTTTGTGACGTTCCAGCCATATTCGTGGGCGTAGGAGGCGCCACATTCGTTTCTTTATCCGACGCATCTTTTTGCCCAGTCTCTTCGTTATTCCTTTGTGATTCACCAGACGGTGTTTTGACTATAAGTACTGATCTGTATATGTGAGACTCCGCCTGCGGCTGTAATCGATAACACCGCATAATTTCAGTAAACGAATTCTTTTCCATCTTCGCCAGTTTACATATCACGTAAATTGCACACATTAAAATTTGATCAAGATGACGATCCTTCATTAATTCTGTTCGCTCTTTGACAGAGTATTCGAAGATTGTCCATATCTTCTTCTTTAAATCTGTATCCATTATTTCTAACGATCCGCATAAATCCAACATGCGAACGCTAGCCAGATTGTAAAATTTTCTGAAGAACAGTGCGACAGAACCTGTTCGTTTTGGTTTCGCTGGTTCCCTGTTCATTGTTAGCGTTTGCATAGGAGTACTCGCGGTTTGTACGTTGGAAGATCTTGGAACTGTAATTTGTTCAGGTAGCAAAAGTATTCTCGAATTACCATCGATGGTTAAAACTTTCGATGGTAACACGCTTTGACCTGCCACTCGTAATATACTTTGTCCACCGATTCTGGTATCAGAGAACAAACGTTTCTTGGCAACACCGGATGCTGCAACGGGAGACTGAAATCTTTCCGAGGCAGAGGAAATAGGACTTTGTTGCACATCGTGGTGATTTCCACGGTCCAAAGCAATTCTTCTCAACACCGGTTGTCCTGGAATATTTGGGTCAACAGTCTCCAGCATTCCAGGCAAAGACACCTCTTCACAACTAGGGACACCTTCTGGTGTGGACTGAATGGCTCCCCACAAAGGACTATCACTTCGCCATGCAAGTGACTCTAGAATCTTTTCCTCTATTTGATTTAGGTGCTTCACAACATCACGGGACAATTGATCCTCCGCTCTGACAATAATTTCTATCACTTTATAGAAATAATAGGCATCCAAGTTTAGGGCTTTGAGAATCCAAGGGAAAATTTTGTCGTTACTTTTATATGAGTAAATGACAATCTCTAAGCAGCAAGCAAATAAACACTGAATAAATATTTCCTTCGTAAGAAGATTCTACAACATACAAAGATATATATTATTCATCGATCGATTGGTTTTATTTAATTTTTTTTTTAATTAATCGACATACCGTTACATCGTAATTCGGTTTCTTGCGTTTCTCATCGTTTAAAATCATTTCTAAGAGTCTGTAGAAGAGGGTTTTACCTAAATAAAGTCTTTTCTTTCCAAAGTCTGACGTACTTTCGTTTGCGTTTGTACTTTTGTTATAATTGGCACAAAACTGTTCACCTAGTTCTTTAACTTTCGTCTCGACAAGTGTCTTTACATCCTGAGAACAACTATTCAGAATTTGCAACAAGTTTTCACTTGGTGAAGTTTGACCTGCCAACATAGCTTGAAGTCGAATAACACTTTGAGTTGCAGCAGACACTGGTGTAACATTAGTAATGTCTTTTGGTCTGAGGTAACTACGTCCAGTTAGTGGTGTAGGTGGAGCTAAATGTTGTATTTGCTGTGAAAATTTCCATAATATAAATATAGTTCAAATGATAGAATTATTTCAGATGATACAAACATATAATTATTTCAATACTTACTCCACTATATTGTTCTCTTTTCATTTGAAATTGTTCTTGAAGATCACCAATATTCATCATCTGTGTAGGAGAACCAATATTATTACTAGCATCATGTCCTGAAACAAAGTGAAATTACATAATATCTGTGAATACTTACTGATATTTTGCTTTTAAGATAAGATAATATTTACATCAAAGTATATATTATTCATGCCAAAACAATATTATCTACCACTAAAGTTATTATTAGTTTTTACAGCAAAGTTAAGCTTGCTACATATTAGAAACCTACCTTTCATAGAAATAGCTTTAGATAATTTAGCATGACAACTTAGATCTCCTCCAACAATTTCCAAGCTTGATATTCCATTTAATCTGATTCTCCTCCAATCAGCTACACCATAGCCAAGGCAAAGCAGACACAAATTGATTAACAGCAAGAAATGAAAATTATTGAAAGACAAAATGAAGATTATCAGTCATTCTGTCCATTTTTAAAAAAATGCAAATCAAAAAACATAAGCAGATCTAGAAAATAACCTTGAAAATTCTATGTAGATAATTACATACAAGCAGTAAAATGTGCTATTTTTAAATATCCTACAAATAATAATATAAACCTATTATTTTATTTGTATTATAATTTCATATGTACATTATAATTTTGTCATAAATTCTACGAAATTATTTACAAAATATTAAAATCTATAGCTTGAACCTGATTTAGGTTTATCAAAGCAAAAGAAAGCATACAGGCATATAACTAGCAGCATTATTGCACTTTATGTACAAGCATTATTTTATTGCTTATAAGCAAATTTAAAAAAATAGTTACCTAAGAAAATTCTTTCATCAAAGTCTCCAACACTCAGTACATGTTGTTCATAGACTCTATTGATAGCTTTATTATTGCCATCAAAATTTAAAGCTTCTAAAATACCAGAGAAATTTGACTGATCACCACGTAGAACTCTTTCATTGAATAATTTATTAATGTGATTCTTTAGATAATATTCCTTAATGACTTTAGCTTCAACTGCAATAGCTTCATGGCGTTCACACAATAAGCTAACTATACAATTTGCTGTCTGAGGTGGGGTATAATTTTCATCATTGAAGTTTGATGGTAGACCTACCAAAGAATACATAAATGAAAGATATTACAAGATATTATGAAATGGTATTCTTTCTTTTGCTGAAATATATAATCATCATATATTTACCAGGAAAATGAGGATTTAAAAGGTCTTTTCTGTTGGCTAACAGGGCATTGCTATATATAAGGTCACAGCAAACCAAGAGAAGATGATAAGAATTAACCAGATCATCAGAGATATCTGGAAATGCTCCTTTTATGCAAATAAATAATGTCCAACAAAATTCAAATACCCTTGCAGGAGTACAAGGCATTGCTTTGTGTCGTCTAGATCTTGGTGGACGTGAAATATCATCTATTGGATCTTTGAATATGTCAGTAAAGATTGGCTGATACTTTTTAAATATAACCATGGAAACAGCAAAGTTCCCTTCAAGCTTTTCAATCTTTGAGCGGAAATCTTGTGGCATGTTGGCCATGTCAGCCCAAAACTTACTTTTGGTAAAAAATTGTATCAGTGGAAGGTTGCACAATTGTAATAAACGTGTCAGTGACACACAATTTCCTTCTACATTAGTACCAGTTTTTCCAACAGTAGGTATAGAAGACTTACGGCAAGCTACATATAATGCACATCCTATCCAATGTAATTGATCACCCTAAAAAATAGATAGAAATTCTTATCTATGTATAATATACACATATATGTAAGCATATTATTTTCAAAAAATTTAGATATAAATCTTACATATATATTTTTATAAGTAAAGAGAAATGAAAAATGAAATACATTGTAAAGTTTTGATGAATTAATCATGTTTTTCCATAAATTTGTTTCTCTTGAAATACAAGTAATATTCACATTTTAAAATTGATATGCGCAATTAATGTACTGCCTTATTGTTTTAAATTTGTGCGCTTTAATCAATTAACTAAAACAAACCGCGAATACAACAATGTTAAACGTTAAACAGAAAAGTAAATGAATTTGTGCGTCATAAATAAATACTAAAAACAATTCGTTTGCGATGTACAGTTAGTGGGGCTAGAAACAATACAATTCAATTTGAACTTATTAGAACGATTCGAAATAACCACAGCGATGAGTAATTCAAAAAATACCTCAAGAGTATAATTTTGTCGAATAGTCTCATAAGATTTCCAAGCTTCAGATGCAGCAGTTGCATCCATATTCAATTTCTGACACAAATCTTGATGTCTACTGTAAGTAGAATCTTCTACATCGTCCGACTGCCCCATTTTTGTCGGAAAACTCGAGGAAAACCACAAGAAAACACGATTAATTTATACTGCTATACAACTGAGGTGCGCCATACGAGAGCTCCGTGAGGGCTTGGCGGGAAACGACTCGAGTTTCGCCATATTTGCCATGTTGGCGGGAAATGTAGAATGGCAATTATAAGAAAAAAATCCTTAGGTCGATTTTGCAAGAAAATTTTATGTGTGCAATGATTATTTTATTCTGAGAAATATGTCTAGAAAAAAATGGTTGAATACATTTTGTGTTACGAACAAAATAAAAAAATTTCCATTTAAATATTTCTAGAGTATCGAATACGCATCGATAGATTTTACGATCTTCAAAACAGTGAAACTAAAATAAGCGGCAAATCTTTAGAAAAGGATTTTCATGTTTTTCATAGAGTATAATTAAGGTTTTGCTATGTGTGAATGTTATCTGATGTGTAAATAATATAATAAATAAGATTATTGTGTGTGCTAATATTTTTTTGGAAGAACTATGTAATATTTTGTTTGGATAGATTGTGTTATCCAATCAAAAATCCAATGTTCTTTCTGCGCATTTTGAAATACGGTTTTCTCATTGGTCTTGTATAGTGAAATATGTATGTGTCCATTTGCGTCACCCGCGAAGAAGGATCTTATAGAGAATATTTCTAATATACGAATATTTGTACTCTTCATATATTTTGTACTTCTTTGTTGCTTTAATTGATATCATTTGCTCATTCATTATACATTATATATATTTAATGTAATTTTTACATAAAATAATTTGGATTCTATTTTGACCTAATTTGTGTCCTCCAAATTTAATAATATATAATTATGAAATTCATGACGAAAACTGAATCATTAAATATAATGCAAAAAGCAATACGCATGAAACTAGAAAGCGCTCTATGTCGATGACGCTTTCATGGTATAAATATGTAAATACAATATGGCCGATGGAAGCGGAACATCGCGAGTTTTTCCGAATGGCATTTTGCCAATAGATTAAGAGTCAGTAAAATTTGTAAATTCGTTTGAATTTTGTGTGTATACAATTCTTCAAGCGTCATGGATTAAAAGACATCGCTTAAGTCGTCCGAGTTTCTTTGATCGCATAGAAATGTCAGGAAGGTGCTGTTACTGAAGAATGTTTATTTCTCGCGTCGGAGTAGTCGTTTTTTGAATTTTTTTGTCGCAATATGAAATAAAACGTATAAAGTCTGAGTTTGATCGAACACAGTGGTATCGTGGGTTCGCGTTCGCTTAGCAGTTCGATCAACGATGTTCGCAGTATAGGTACTGTCATGGACACAGATGTAGAACTTGCCAAAGGTGAAGGGTGTGAAACTAGTCCAGGTTGCTCTGGCTATTCTAGCATGGTGCACAGCAAAAAAGTTATCAAACATGCACTACGACAGCAGGCTAAGAGGCGTAGGAAAAATACAACTATTGCAGCTGGCAATTCTCGTACTTTACCAAGGATTGTCGTCAAACCATTACCTCCACCTCCACCAAATGATCCACCATCTCCAGTTAATAATGTACAGCACATTAACACCAGTGAGTAGGATGCATTTATTAATTTATGTTTATATAAATGAAGAGCCTGCTGCCACAATGAGAGAAGTCCTGGCAAGTTTGCCAGGATTTAGTTTGAAGCCTGGGCGTAGACGATCAACAAAAAGATTATCAGCAACTGCACAGTTGGAGGCTGGTCTTGTAGATCTTGAGTCTCCAGCAAGTATCTTAGCAAGTACAAGTTTACGTGCTCTTTTAAATAGGCATACCTTTCAAGGTTTACCACCTTTGTATCAAAGAAAACTTGCACAGCTTTTACCTGCTGTAGATAGACAGGTAATTAATAATATACTTTTACCAAGAGTTGTATATATTCTCTTCTAAAACTTTTTAAACAATTTTGGTTTTTATAAATTTTTGTAAATTTAAAAATTTAAATTGTTTTTGTTACTGATAGGATGCTGCTACATCTGGATTAAACAATGAATTCTTTGCACGAGCGTGCTTAGAATGGCGTAAACGCTTGGCAGAAGGAGAGTTTACTCCAGAAAATCAACAACGATTAAAGATGGAAGCAGAAAGAGATAAAAATAAATTAGATCCATGGAAAGTGAAACATTTTGAACCAATATGGGGAGAAAAACGCGAACCTAAACTTAGGTCGGGCCTCCACTGTATTTCGGAATCAAGATCCGGGGGAGCTGTAACTCGTTCAAGTTTAAGACTTCGTTTAGAGTCTAATGTAGATACACCTGCATCAGATACTCCTTGTCCTATTATTATATCTGAAGATAAAGTCGAAGAAGATAATTGTAAAGTTGACACTAGTATAAATAATTCAGATGAATTAAACGAAGCAACAGAAATACAAGAATTATTACCAACAGAATATAATGAAACAACCCATACATTAATTGATGAAAAGCAATTAGAATCTGTAAACATAAGTTCCGTAGAAACAATAGATACTGAAATGCATCAAGATAAACTAGAGGAAGATGATAAGGTTATTAATCTACCAGAAAAACAAGACATAATTGAGGAAAATGAAGTAGTGACACAAGTTTGCCAAGAAAATATTTCGAACACGTACGAAGAAGAAATTCACTTACCTCAAAGTGAGAAAAATCTTCAGTCAATGGAGAACCACATGCTTGAAGTCTCCGAAGAAGATACGATACTCTTACCTGAAGAGAATACTTCACCAAGATCCAGTGAACAAACAGAACAAATATCCCATACATCTAGGGAAACATCATCCCAATTATCAACAGAATGCACGTCTCAAACTTCTTTAGATCAAGTGTCTCAAATATCAAAAGAGCAAATATCTCAAATGTCGGAAGAACAAATTTATCCTATGTCTGATTGTGAGACCACAGCTATGCTCGAAACTTCACCATCGCATGAGCAAGTTCGACCAACCGAAATTGTAATGGAGGACTCTACATTAATCAGCAATAATCAGATTGAAAGAACACAGGTTTCTCATGAAAATCCAACGGATGGTGAGTCGCAAATTCCTGAAGGAATGGAGATCGACAGTGAAACGTTGCAACGTATTCATGAATTGGAGGTGAAAATTTATACTATTTATAAGGATCTGCAGCATAAAATTATCAAGTTCTGTTAAAAATGTGATGCACCTCTTTCAGGTAAGGGGAGAAATGCGTGAAGCGTATGAAGAAATTTCGGGATGTCCCGAAGAAATAATGTACCCTATTCTTGACGGAATGGAGATGGGGACGAATAGTACAGAAGAGACCGAAACGCAAGTGGTCTCGGGACAATCAGAGGCCGTTAGAGATCAACAAGATGTAAATAGTGGTAACGAAGACGAAGCTCTTCGAGAAGCAAATAATTATGTTTGTTCTGAAATGTTAGAATGTAGTTGGTCGGTAGACCCCACAGTTAATAATATGAACAATAACAATAGGGTAAGTGTACTAATACAAAATTCTCACAACTTTGTAAATATCTCTCGTAATGTATTGTCAAGAGTAATGCTTTCTTATATTGAGAAAAGTTAATTTTATTTCATGAAGACTCAAGAAGAACTTCAAGTTCCATGGCCACTAGTAGCTGCAGCTCTTGATGGTTCTGTAGCTGCTAACATTACAGTGACTACTCCGGATGACTGTAATGAGACACCTACATCAACTGACTCGACTAATCCGCCTCAACAATTTATCAATGCGGATTCTAACGTAGAGTCAGTAAACTGTATCCAATTGCCAGTCGTTCAAGGCACTCCATTTCAGTCAGAAGGTCTTGCAATTGGCACACCAGGCACAAGTTGTATAATGAAGAATTTTCAGTCACAAAGTTCACCTATCATCACCTTTCCACAATTGCAATCCATCAGATTCGTGCAAACCAGTTTTCATTCTGATCAAAACACCGCGTCAACATTGAACAACACCTCTCCAATTACTGCTCAAATCCAGAATCAACAAAACACAACCTCGCAAGTAAATATAATGAGAACGCAAGAGGAGGTCGTTCAGATAAATGCTCAAAATAACAATACACGAAATATCAGGAACAACGTGACGCAAAATCAAGTTCCAAACACCGTGACAGCCGCGATTGGCGTACAACCACAAAATCGTGCGCAAAATACTATTGTCATTCAACACCAAGCGTCGGCTCCAACGCAGCCACGACAAGTTGTAGCAACTATACAACAACAACAATACCCTGGAGCAACAGTTGCTGTATCTTCAAGATCTTCACGTTCTAATAATCAAGGCAGTCAGAGGGGTTCTAGGAATAGTAATAAGGAACAGGGAGGAGGCAGGTCACGTAGTACAACAAAAGAACCACCTGGTGCTGTTAACTTGGAACGCAGTTATCAGATATGTCAAGCGGTAACTTAACAAACTGTTTTTTATTTAAAACATAAATTCAACATAATTTTTATTAAATTAAACGAATATTGTTAAAACATTTTAGGTCATACAAAGTTCGCCGAATAGAGATCAATTGAAAGCTCATTTAAAACCACCACCTAGTTTACTTGCCAGAGGTGATGGTGCGTTTACTACGAATAAATCTGGCGGTCGTACAATCACGACCGTCAAAACTCAAAAACCATCACAAACAATACAAAATAAACAAGCTCAAAATAAAACGCAAGCAGTTATGTTGAGACACGTATTTGCAACAGCACGTCAAGCTACTTCCGCAGAGGTATGACACGTCTCTTGCAGAAGTTACACCATAATAGCTTGTATTATGTTTTTTCTGTTTCATTCTCAAGATAAAGGTGCATAATTCAAATAATTTGTTTTTATTTGAACGCTGAGTATATTTGATCAGAAAATACAAAATATTTACAAATTGACTAACAAAACATAACAGTTAAGAAATACTGCTATAATTTGTATTTATTTTATTAACTTCTATGTTGCCATGCATATATTATGCACAAAATAATTAGTCCAAAATGCATTCAAAATACGATAAAACACGAACATGCTTATTTTTGTTTATTTAACCTTACAATCTGTATTTGGAACACTCACATGATATAAAAACTCGAGCCTGCATCATGTATTATTTCATATTTTTCTGTGTGTACAGTGCTAATCTTGGTGGGTGGCTTGTGATGATCACTGTATCATACAGGTACCTAAATAAATAAATCTATTTAATTTAGTTTCGAGTTTCGCAAAGTAGTAGAAACGATATCACAATCTCCGATTTCAAAAAGAATAGATTATTAAAATAAGCAACAACTTAAAAAAATAATAAAGTATCTGAGTGATCCATTTTATGTAGGGATTCTTGTTTGAAAAAGAAAAAGCAGAAAGAACAAGGGTGAAAAAGAGGCATATCGATAAACTTACTTGGTTGTGATTGTAAATGTGAACGTCATATGTTTTTCATTACCAATAACTGTAGTAATTTGACCTCTTAC
>NW_017100515.1:1067258-1089934 GCF_001263275.1 Habropoda laboriosa | reverse complement strand
AAAAAAAAAAATTATTAATAAAAATTAGGAAAAAAATGTTTCATGGTTAACGATGAGACAACATTTTTAGGTTCCAGAAAGCAATACCGTAGCACAATTAGGATCTACGACAACAGGCGGATTAGGCCAATATATACTGGTACAGAGGACTGGTGTTGGAGACAGTGCACCGAGAGCATCTTCTGCTCCACCTCTGCCACCTCAGATTGCTGGAATGGGTGTCGGGGTGCATTTGGTACGTGGTAGACCAGCCAGCGCAGGGGAGGGTTCGCACCAAGCCGTGACATTGAAAGCAAGAGGCACCGATGGTAGGGGAGGAGGTGGCGCTGAACCTGGAGCACCCGGTATGATTATGGGTGGAGACCCACCACCCCCATGCGAATGTAATATGCGAGGTGCTATGGTAATATGCCGGCAGTGTGGCGCGTTTTGTCACGATGACTGCATCGGGCCTCAACGTATTTGTGCTACGTGTCTGATACGTTAATCATTGTTTAATGATTGTTTCTGTATAAATTGAAAGAGCAAACCGCGTGACTGGAGTGCTGAATATCAAATTGCGGATAAATGCGAACACTTAATTTCCTGGAATCCTTATTGAGAACATTGTATTGCATGAACATAAAAAACAAATAGGGCAAGCCTTTGTGCGAGCAGCCGAATTTGTTGTCCAGCACTTTAGCGGTGGTTTGCATAGCGAAGGGAATTAATGAATACAGTTGAAATGACTTGAAAAATTTCTTAAATGAATTTTTCTGTGATTCTTTTGCAGTATTAATTTGTGGTTGCTCATATGCAAAATTATTTAAGGTTTTACAATGTATCATTGTTGTTTTATTTGTTTTATAATAGTGAATGGTTTTTACAAGATTTTAATGTAATGACTTTTTGAGCAGTAATTTTTTAATTGGTTTTATGAATGATTTTAATCGGTGATTTTTTTTAAATGAAATAAAAGGTGGCGTTACCTTGATGATTTGAATCATTGAAATGTTACAACTGTATTCTTATAATTCTCGTTTAATAAGAGGGTAAAAATAAATCTCTTACAGTCAGACTCTAATACCGTCTTCCAGTAAACATCACATTCTTTAATATGCGTCTTTACTATTTATTTATTAACAGAAATTTAAGTTTATAGGAAATATTCCTGTACATGTTGATCTCAGATATTTTACTAAGGAAAATCAGAGACTTATTCTTACATATGCTCTCTTGTACTCATTTTTCTCGATAATAGCTTTCTAAGCCGCAGGGACGAGTTTTTCATTCATCACGGGATAGTTACTATAATGGAACATCTTGTACAGGAATGTTGTTTAAGAATGAATATTGATGATTAATATTATTAATCTATTGCAATGATGAAATCTGATTAGACGCTAAAAAAAAGTGTAGAATTTACATATTTTAGCTTTACCTCTTACTTCCTTGTAAACTAAATTTTCTAGGATAAATATTGGATACGTTACTTGCTTCGCATTAGCGTGAAATTAAATATCACAAATGAGGTACGAGAAAGGAAAGAAAATGGAAACGCATAAGAGTAAAGAAAATCATAGTTCCGCGATCGACAATTACATTGTGTACATAAATTCGCATTCTTCAAACGTTCACTTTTTTATGTATGTTTCCGACTCTTTGCGGGATATGATTCTTGTTTTACACGAAATAGACATACGAAAAATGGAGATCTATCATAAATATTATTTTCTTATGCAGTTGTAGCCAAATACTGGATTACGATCGTTGCGTCTGTGCATAAGTATGATAACACGATTCATCGTGTTTCGCAATCATCTCTCAATCGGACACATCGATAATTTACGTTCGTCGTATATCCATCAATTTCCATATTGATACGTTTCTTTGGAATCACCGATAAGAATTAAGTAGTATTATTGCGATTCGATAGAACAACTATTGTGTATTTGTCGCTCAAATGTAAATAAAATCATATTCGTTTAATGTGTAAATTCGTTTAATGTGCGCAGTGTACGCGATGACTAAAGTGTGAATTTGGTGATTGTGAGCTTTGTCAGGGAAACAACACTTAACTGATACAGTGAAACACAGCAATGTGTATTTCTGATTGATACCCTTCCTAGAACCATCTTCAGTATCTCGAAGCATACTACGCCGTCATTGCAACGTTTAACGTAGGCTGAATTCGTACTTTACACGATAAACACAGTACCTATCGAAAAACAGCAATAGCCACCACTTAACATGCATGTACAAAGGTATTCTACAGTTAAGAATGCTGAAATTAAAAGTAGTATTAAGTCAGACGAGAATATTTCTTTCAAACCATGAAATTATTTTTGCCGATTTTTTTCATTTCGAGTACCAATAAATTACTTTATGATCTCTGTTTATACTTTTTTACATTGGAATTGATTTTTACATATTGATAATCGTGTATGAGATATTTTTTGTAATTTTACACACTTTTCATAACTGATAGAATCAATGGCTGTGATAATGTTTCTTATTGGAATTTTCATCATACGAATTTGTACTTCTAACGTGTGTTTCATTCATTCAAATAAATTCATGCTGTGACGTCCCTGGACATCCTAGACTCCTTCATAGGCGGGAATTTGACTATACATCTAGGAACTTTATTACTACACTGCACTGGTGGAGTACCGCTACATCACTCCCCTCCCAATGGTTTGTACTTTTCTTTAAAGCTAAACCACGAATATTAAAGCTCTAGGTTGTATATTTTAGATTCGCTGCTCCCTGGTTCCTCTGTTTCCTTGGTACATGCTGGCTTCTGTCTTTCGATTGTAATACTGGTCATTTTTACCTTTCTTTTCCTTGTTTTCTAACATGAATCGTCAGATGGCTACCTTCTTCCCGCTGAAATCTACGGGCGATCACGATTTGACATGCTTGACGTAGGTATGAGTACAACCAGCGAAAGTAGGATCAAAATCCCGACTGGTACCAGAAGATAACTGGCGGAAGGATAGGCGGCCAGAACCAAAGCCGTAGAATCCGAGTCTTCCACCAACCCAAAAAGTGGACATGGAGTCATTCCATGCTAAGGAAGAAACTCTTGAGCAAGAGGAACTTAGCGGAACTTCGATTCAAAGAAAACGAAAATGTTTGAAAAAAAATACGTTAGTAATAATCAGAATAGAAAACAAAAGCATTGTTGTATATGAGCAGAAATTTCATTAGAAAATAAATTATGTAAATATTTGAATATAATTGTACAAAACAAGAGAGATGCTTTTGTTTGAATACGTGTGGTAAATAATGAATCGGAATAGAATATATTTTGGTCACTTTCGTCATAAAAACAAGATATCTAATTCATCGGTATACATTATACATCGCACATAAAAAACGATAAATTAATATAATAAACAATCCTCTTCAATTGCCATCATGTATATATCTTCTTACACTTTGTAATGTCATACCACTGTGACTCTGTTATTTAGGAGTTTCTCAGCTTAGTTTTATTATAACTTTCTACAAATAGAATTTCCATATTCGTATCTTTCACACAGTGTCGGAATGCATTTTCCATTACATTAGTTTTCCTCGAAAAATCTGTTTACTGTACATCGCCTTTTAAGGTACTATACGAAATAGTATTATTTTGATTTTTGCTGGAAATCATCGCGGAATCTACTTGTGTGTGACTAAAAAAATAAATAAACTTCATCCTTAACCGAAACGACTCACCCATTTTGTAGAATTTACCAACGTGCTTTACACGTATCAACAAATGTATAACTTCGCTGTTTTATGTATATAATTCGGTGCTAGACGTAGTAGTACCAGCATTTTTTGTAGTCATCATAGTGCAATTCGCATTCTTCGTTTGTACTCTGAACCATCATTGGTTTAAGTTTGTACATTTCCTCGTTAACAGCACATTTAATCTGTGCAAGCGAACAGCCACTTTCATTGTACTAATTTCCTATAAATGTGACAGTAACAAGAGTCACCATTTTTTTTTTTAATTCATTTTCCTCTCCGCTTATTAATTTGTTTCATCATAAAATGAATTTACACAAAATTAAACATGCTAACGGAAACTAAAAAATTGTTTCAGCATTTAATGTTAACAATTCATATATAAATAAGAAACATTTCAATGAATAATAATTCGCAACAAAACATGAAAATTGCACCAACACAATCTTCTAAGAATCACACAAAATGTACGTACAACTATATGTACACTTATAAAGAAACCGCGTCTGCCGATTTTATCCGCAGAATCAAATAAATATAATAAATAACAGACATAGAAAATAATAAATTAATATCACAAACATACAAAAAGTTTCAATTAACAAACCCTCGATTAAAACGGACTTATATAGTACAATTGTGCATCCGACTTTGACTCGCTCTACGAATTAGAATACATCTCTTAAAATAAACTGATGTCACGCGGACGCAGA
Source organism: Habropoda laboriosa (assembly GCF_001263275.1). Taxonomy (NCBI): domain Eukaryota; kingdom Metazoa; phylum Arthropoda; class Insecta; order Hymenoptera; family Apidae; genus Habropoda; species Habropoda laboriosa. The sequence continues at coordinate 1,085,501 of NW_017100515.1, read as the reverse complement.
AAAGTAACTTTTTTTTTCATTCGGGGTTGTCAGAGTATTTGATTGATTTTCTCGCTAGTTTATAATATGTGTGTGCTTATGTATGCGTACCTCTCACCTTAATTAGATTAGTATTTAAAAAAAGTTTACGAACAAAAGTAAAGATGTTAAGCATCGGATACAATCATCATTAATACACATTAGTATGAAATCTAAAATCATACGACATCCACGCAAAAGTTACATGTTATAAGAATATATATCTATATATATCAGCAAACCGAACAATTGAAAAAAGAATTGGAATATTTTTACTGATTCGAATTTGCAGTCGCATGGTTGAAAACTATCTCACAGCTTGATAGATCAAAATTTATCGCAACTCGATTGCTATTGCGCGAAGTAGATGTTCTGGCACATATACGTACATTACATTTAGTATCTCAACATTTTTACTTTTTCTCGCTGATTTTTCCACTTATTGTAATTTCTTCTTTAACTAAATTTTACGTTAAATGCGATATTATTCTTTAGATTTAGTGTTCACAACAATGTGGGAGCAAAGGGAACATATATGTACACATTCTCGTAATCACGAGACAATTCATTGACCAGGTTAAACAAAGATTCTCAGTTTTTATGAACTGAGAATGCACACAGCACGCATTGCAAATGGAATCGCCTGGATAGCTTTTTTTTTATTATTACGATTATTATTAGTAGTAATTATTAAATTGGGAAGCGAAAATAGTTCACCGTCTTTGAAAACCAAACGGAACCTTAGCCATCATAATGAAATACTCGACTCTAATCATATCATTTTCAAATTTGCATGCATTAACGATCTACTTAGGTATAAGCCTGAATGTAGGGACGTAGACTATATTAGATGCCACTGTGTGCCGATTTCATTCTAGAGACTTTCTTTAAATTCCATCATCCTCATTAAAATATTGTTAGATCTAACTTTCTTTGCCCACCATACATCCAATAATTGAAATCTTGAACGAAATTCCTGATCATTTCGATCATTATTTTGTGATAAGCGAAAACCGGATGCTATTTTTGTTTTACAATAAATATTATTTTGTGTGTAAATTGCATAGAGCAAGTAATATAAATTATTTAGAACGAACTCCGTTTCACAGCTAAGTTGAACGAAAGCAATAATAATATATAATTCTCTGTCGTTACTAAATATTAAATTTTAGAACCAACACAGTATTTGAGTCATCGTAATAGACATCACAATTCGTAGCAATTGTTTCACTCGTTGTTTCAAATATACCGACAACTATTCATAGGAGATTAATAGCACAAGGAGCACAAGAAGACACTGGTACGAGGAGAAGAAACCTAATCTACGTGCCTGACTCATTGGCACAGTAGCATGTTGCCCATTATCAGAATCGAAAACGAGACGCGCCATTTTGCTTAACAAAAATCTCGTGCATGGAACTTTGTTTTTCCGGATAGAATTCAAACATAGGCTGGCGAAAGGTTCAAAGTAAGTCGTGAAATAACATTGTTGCGTATCGTAGCCCGTGTTGTTCTTGAACTCTTGATTATCTGTATTACCATTATGCGGCAATCATGACAGACCACCATTGAGACGCCCCGTAATCGTTCTGCAGCCAATCGTTGTTCCGAGCTATGACTAGAAAAACTGGAGAATGCCTTTGGTGATGGTACATTGGCTGGACTACCACTGCCTTTGTAACTCCTGTACAACCAAATTTTACTATATAAAAAATAAAAATTTTTAAGGGAGACAATAGGAAGATGGTGGTACAATAATTAAATAAAATTATCGATATATTTGTTATACCTTTTATCTTGATTCTCTGTTTCACGACGTGCATGAGAAGGCGGCGTGGAAGTCGGTGTAAGTATCAAAACAGGTGTCGTAGTAGGCGTGGATGAAGGTGTCACGCTTTTCAATGATGAATCTTTGCGTCTAGAGGCTGGTGATGCCGGAGCAGATCCAGCTGCTCCGTTGCCTCTCAACCAAGAGCTCTTGCTAGTATCCGGTTCTGAAGATGACGGAGAAAGAAGAAGGCCAGGAGATAATAAAACTACCGGAACGTGGGCAAAATGTTCTGTTGGAATTCGCATCTACAATATAAATAATAATTTAATAAAAATACAGGAACATTATTTAAAACTGTACCAATGAAAATATGAGAATCTCACTTTGGAATAACATTTTACGCATACGGTTCTCTCGCATAAACGACAACGTTGCCCCCAAGGTCCTAACAATCCAAATCTAGTTTTTAGGCAAAGAAAACAAACACGTCGTTTTTCTACATCCTCCTTCACGCGTCCTTCTACGGGTAGAGATTCCAATTCAGCTTTAGTTAGTACACTGCGAATATGCACGATCTCCTCTAGAGTTAAAGAAAGCCTTTCATCCAGGAACATATCACCCAATGTAGGCTTCTATAGTAAATAATGTTTTCTCGTTATTAAAAGCCTTCATTTTAAGTTTTTTTTTTGCATATTCATTCTTTGATTTTAATTACCTGTCCTTTATCGTCCTGCCAGTCTTCATTTTGATCTTCAGCATTCTTCGTACCCTCAGCAATAGTTTGAGATCGTCGTGGTTGCCTTGTTCTGGGTTGAGGACTCAAACTTGGACTAGGATTCATGCTAACATTAGGACTAGGACCCTGACTCGATGCTGACTCCGTCGCACCTGTATGCTGCCGACTCTGAGGTCTCGAATGAGGAAGAGATGTAGTACCGGTTAACGCTGTAAGAGCTATGCTACGCCTTGCCGCATGTTTTCGAGCCGATGCTCTTCTAGATGGACATTGTGTTGCGAGATCATAAGCTACAAAAAGAGATTGATTTGAAATATTATTCTTCCTACTGTTTTTTGTTCATTGATCATGACAATTCAATAATTACATTCAAGTTGTGTGTCGCAAAATCGATGGTATTCATTTCTAGTTAAACGCAATCCACCTGTTCGTCGCCAAGGGTTCGCAGAACCTGCTTCGTCATCGTCCCTCTGATCTTTATGTCTGTTACGAGTAGTACTCCTATCTGCGAACGGGTAATCCTCCTTCAGTTGCCAATAATTCTGCAAAACCGCTTCATCCTCTTCTTCGAATCTTGTTACTGCAAATTCATCATTGTAATCTTCGTCGTCATCTTCGTCCTCCGCATCGAGCTGTTTATAGAGATAAATATAAACTTACATACAAAGAACTGAACATGTAGATACAAGAAACTTGTATAAACTAACAATATTATCTACCTTTAAGTCAAAATCGACAGGTATTACTTTTCTTCTACTTGTAGTTGAATTAGAGGTGTCCAAATCCCTACGAGGAGGTTTTGGTGCTGTAGGTGAGCTATCCTTGCCATCAACAGTACTGTGGATTTGATCTAAAAAATTGAATTCATGGAAACAGGCTCAAACTACATTAATTATCATTATGGAAAGCATCAGGGCATGTATGCTTGATGACTAATGAACATGACATGTGATTGTAATGTTCCTTCATAAAAAAAAAATCAAGTATTTGCAAGGTGGTGGTACCTCAGTAAATCTTAAATACATACATAACTGCTTCCTGTACAGAGATGCATAAGATCAAACCCAATAATTAAAATTACATAAAAAGGTTTATAAAAAGACCTTTACTGTATCATAAATAATTAATCCTTAGACAATTCAATGAAACTAAAATCGATATGCGTTATAAAATTTGATTATTACATATCAAGTATACTATTATTCAAGATATAATCAAAGCTACTGCATTAATTGTGGTATTACGAGACAGAAATTATCATCAATCATCCGAAGTACACTTCCATACATTTTACCCATGGTGTTGGCCGAAGAAAGATGAATGGTATGATTACCTGCGACCGTAATGCGCCTTCTACGCGACTTACGATTCCTGTTTCCCGGTACCCTAATGTCGGGCTTGATTCTCTGCCTCGGTTGCGGAACCGGCGGCACGTTTGTTCTGTTACGACTCGCGGTAGGCGGTACGTTGGTCGTAACAGTGCTGACTGATGTCGCAGTCGTGACATTCGCTTGATTCTCTGTCTGCAACCATTGTGCCGCCACATCCTGCGCGGGTTCTTGTTCCTGCTCTGGTTGTGACGGTGGAACTTCACCCAGGACTATCATGCGGGATTCACCGCCTACGATCGGTAACATTGTTCCTGCTTTCAACTATTACTCTCTTCCCTCCTTTTAACATGCAGTATGTCCGATTTAATTCTCGCCATTTTGATCTGATGTGTGTCATGAAGCAGACTATCATAAGAGCAGTTCGTCAAATAGTCATTTTCAATAATTAATGATTTTAAACAAGTATATTATATGTGAAACAGTTTAATAACTACATATCCTCGTACACTTAAACCGAACATACTGCCGTTCGATGTATATCTTTACAGTGGCTCTACTTGCGGCAACTACGACGTCCAATAGGAGGTCCCTAGTCCCGTCGGTTTTCCTTCGATCTTCTGGCTTGATTCGAGAATCTCACAGCCTACGGATCAAGTCGTTTTCTCATCTTTATTTATTCCACTTATTCAACTGGTGTAGTAATCCATCATGTTCCTCTTCTTTAGAAATACAGTTTAAAATATATGGTTACCAGCATCCAAACTGTTCCCCTCGTTCATCTGTTCGTTTTTTCCATTCTGCCAGATCCTTGGTCCACCGTGATGCCTGCAGGTCCGCACGTAGGGACTGTACATGAAGCACACGTGCTCGTTAGTGTGCCTATCCTCCTTTCTGTGCACTTGACTTACTCGTACACGGTTTAGACGCAATCCGATCGAATTTCACGCTTGAACTGCAGCTTCCCCCTGCCGTGCGCAAGAGGAGGAGAATACAGAGAGATACGAACAAATGAAAAAACCGAACAAATCGCGACCGAGGGACAACAGAAAGAGCGACACACGAAAAATCAACCCAGCTATCTCTAGCGGACGGGTTGCACGATGACGTTTCGGGCGACGTCAGCTCTCGCCCTTTGCGCGCTTTCGGTTATTGATCGCGGACGGTCTGGGGCTTGGCAATACTTTAAGCCGGCCTACCGTCGCGAACAATAATTCATACGGACTGACCCTTTTCCATCGCGATGAAAAAAAATTAGTCACGACGCGTACCAATCACTGTACAACTTATAAAACACGAAAATTTCATCTTTCTCAATATGTCGTTCGTAATCAATCGATTGTTTAGCACTGGGAAAAATTTGGAATAATCGATAGTTTATATTCGAATGGTTCTCAATAACGAAATAGTTCAGATACCGAGCATTGAATGATTATTATTGTTTGGTATTATGATTATTATTTAGTGGAAAAATGAAGACACAGATACCACTGTTCTGGTCGCACTGCGTTGCAATTACCAGGCTCTCTACTCTTGAGAGTACGTTAAAGATGAGCGGACTTTCTATAGGCAGTGTGCGCGCGCTCACTCGCACGAAACCTTCGCGCATGGATACTCTTAGGTGAAATATATTTTTGTAAAAATGCAGTCGCACGTGTGCAGCGCGTGGCTGTATATGCACACCATGTTGGTCCATAACGTTTCAAGTATACGGATATGCGTTTCGTATTAATGCAACTCTGTTAAAATGTTTCCTTGCTTATGATCAATATGAAGGCAGTTTTTATATATGTATTTATATGTAACATTGTTTCAATTTTTGAAACAGTGATACATTTATTTTATATATTTAATTCAGGATGATTTATTGAGGTACCATATAATGTGTAACAGATCGATGCATGTTGAATATCGAAATTATTGGTGCATAAAATGTGGATCGAATGCATTGGGGTTTTATGAATTTATTGAACATTCGTACACGAATGGAGAAGACATATTTCATAAAGCAAACGACAACATGCAAAAAGTTATCGTTATGCAAATAAATATTCTATTATGCAACTTACCAGTTTGAGGGGACGTTCTTTCAGTTTTAGGAACATATCTATTGCGAGACGACCTTAAGTTTGGTGGTTTTTTTATGCTTTCCATGAGTAATTCCCGGAGGGTCCATTCCTTTTGCAGAGGTGGTAGCTGTCTTTCAGAGGCCTGTGTAAAATTATATCACTAAAATCTATCGGAACTTTCCAAAATTGTAATCATTTTTACAAGGAATTTTCGTATTAAAAGTATGATTAATGCAATTTGAATGAAACGTTGTCCCTGATAGAATGTTACCTTTTTTAAAGGAGGTCTACTTCGAATAAATTCGAGAATGACAGCGTGAGCATCTTTTCGCAAATGAGGCGTTGGCGACGGTGTCTTTCTTAGATGATATCTCCTTTCTCGGATATCATCCATCAAAATTTCATACGGTGTTAACTCAAATTCTGCCCCCTTTCCACGTCCACGAGTGGTATTCTTTGAACCCAAATTGGCTTCCACTTTTTTTAGTTTCACACCCTTTCTCAGCTCTTGAATAACTTGTACCCAAAATCTTGCCTATTGAAATAGTTCTTTTAATTGTTCTCCTCTTGTAAACGCAATTAAACTTTCAGATAAAAAATATACATGTACATTAGACGAACAATAATCTCTATAAATTCGGCTAAATTATTTTTATATCCTTGTACTCATAAGTATATTAGAGGCTGTTAATACTAATCATATAATGTAGACTATTCCAAAAGTCACTATCTAATAGACTGTAAAGATTAAAATCGAGTAATTTTTGAAACATTCTACATAATAACATATTTAAAATGAAACAAAATCAACGCATGCATTTAAGGTACAGTGTGCGCTAATAATTTCATGATTTATAAATATCTCAACATTTCAAAATAGTGCTGATAGTTATGAAGTTAATCATACTGCATGCTTAATAATTATACTCGTGTCTAAGCTCTAACGCATCATTTTCACATGCGCAGACATTATATTAACAATGACATACTTGTATAGCCCTCCAAATCCTAATGTCAGTCTATAACGGTAGAGAGTCAAGTCAATAAATCTCAAATATCTTATCTCTGCAAAATGACAAATGACTTTATGCGACATGGCAATGTTAGTTGTTCCATTTTACACGAATTACAGCACGTATTTGTACATAGGTTTACGACAATTCGTTCGATTCAACAATTAAAATATATCTACGATTATCTTTACTACTTTATTACTTTTAAATTTATCTACTACTTAAGTATCGGGTCACATCGAACGAATTTAACATGAACGGTATACAATGATATAATTCGACATTATGTAGAGGATATTTCAAAATTATAAACTGTTTCTCAATACATGTTAAATTTGCATTGATAACTTCGAAACACCCTGTCGTAATGTCTTCAAACAAGAAAATGGTGTTATCTTATTGAAGTAAACCCATAGCATGAATCATATGATATGGATAGATGTTTTCCGCATTGGCGCCATGGAAATCTTACCCAATCAATAAAATCTAGCGTATCAAGGTTCTGAACGGACATCGAGGTTTGCTTATTTCCTTCAGTGTTCCCAGCATCCCTCTGACTAGCTTGCAATTTATCAGCTGCTACTGTATCCAAAAATTGTGATAATTCCAAAGCCTCCGCTACGTATGCCCGTATTACAGCTTTATAATGAGATTCAGTAGATTCAATGGAAGTCTGCATATGTCTGGTACATAACTATTAATAGATATATAAATTAAATATACATTTATCTATATAATTAAGAAGATAAAAATGTACTTAGTCATTGTGCTTACTTGCATTACATTCTTTAACGAGTACATTGGTGACCTTTCCTCGTAAGCGTCGTTACTTTTCTGCGACAAAAATTCATCTACATCGACATCACTGGAGTCCCGCTCGATGCCTTCATCGTCTGTTTCCTGCGGACGTTCTTCCGTTTCCCCTTCAATATCTATGTTATTCGATTCTTCAATTTCTTCTATTGCTAAATTATTAAATTCATCAATATTCATTTTACCTTCATCTGCACTAGTCATTAATGTTATAAGGGCTTCTAAATCTGGTGACAGAGGCCTTTCCTCCTGTTCATCTAGGCCGAAATCAAGCGCTTTAAAGATCATCATACCTAATGAGAACACCGCCTGTACCGATAAAAATGTATTCAAAATTTGAAAAAGAATTTAGAAAAATTTTATTTCGATTTCAAATCGATCGTTTACCTTTTTCTCGGAAACTTGAGGTTTCTTCGAATCTGTAACAAAATAATCGATACGGATAAAAAACAAGTTTCAAAGGTTATGGAATGATGATTCATACGTAGCCAGAAAATAGTTATATCGTAAGTAAAATGTGATGAATTATTTTCACGCTTTTCTTATGTACACAATCGCCGACTGTTTATTAATAGTCTTATCGAAAAACCTTGTCATGGACTTAATTACTTCAAGACGAGTGCACCGAGCCATTTACAAATAGCGCGCGTGATTTACAAGCGTATTTACGAAACTGTGACTTTTTTTTTAAATATCCCAACAAGATACCGAATACGCTGCTTAATGTATTCGTTACATAACGTTTATAAAGTTCATGGAATTATTGTTATCAAGTTTACTTACCCTGCAATCAAATTATGCTACGTTAAAACAACATACACTAAACGTGGTATATTACAATAACTATACAAATATTACCATGTAGCAAAATATTATACACTAAAAGCTATAGTTTACCACGTTATAATAAACAACTACATAATAATTGTACCATGTTTATATTACAAGTTATGAGGTATGGTAACTATGTATACAGCAACTATATTTGTACAAAGAAACAACTATGTTGCAACTGCACTCATAAGTGGCTTAAGTAGCTCATATGTCGCTTGAACATTTCAAAATTGAATAAACTTTTAATCAAAATTTTGAAATATATAATAAAAAAAAATGTTATCCAATTTTGTAAATGGTAAAATGATTTATGAGCCACCCTGTACTTTAATAGTGTTGTACTTTTTGGTTGTTGTGTAATAAAATATACACTGTACTATACAACGTATTCTATGTAATACACCTACTATACACAACATATTCAATATTCATAACCATGTTAATCGTTTGAAATTATTTTACATACATCCCATACCTTCATGTTCAATATTATTTTCTCTTATTGACTATAAAACAATACATCGATAAGATGTTTCGCAATGGATAAAAAGCTCTTCCAGAAAGATAATGATTAAATCGTCTTACCGATTAGATCGCCGAGCCAAACATCGCCATCCTTGTGAAGGACGATCTGAGATAACTCCGATAGTTCGTAGAAATTGTTATCCGGCAGACGTGACAAACTCTTGGCCGTTTGATAACACAATGCCCATGCTTGTTCTTGGTTGACCGGTCCATTGAAGGACCGTAAAATGTCCTTGAGATTCAATCGACCGTTCCCGTCGAGTTCGCACTTCGGCCTTTTCGTCGTTTTTTCCTCCTTTATATTCTCCCTCATTTTCTTTTCGTTGTCGGAGACATCAAGACCGTTCTTGCACGCTGATCTTTCTTTGTGCGTGGTCATTTTTCTGCAATTTCATTGATAAACTGTTTTTTTTTTTTAATATTTATCAAATTTTTAATGAATAATTGAGGAAATATATATATATTTATATGGTCCACGTGATCGAACCATAGAATTCGTAGGTTCGAACCCGGGTCCACAGCACTGGTAGATAATTACTTTATCAACAGAACTATTCCAACCGCGATGTTTTTTTTACATTTTTTTTTATGATAATAAAAAATTATAATACCTAATATTTGCATAATATAGTGTAGTAGTTAGGTGATACTGGTATTCACTACTATTGAATTGCGGAACCACGATTATCCGAACACTGTATAACCGGAGACTCTACTATTCAAATATCATTTGGGCTTTTCTTATTATGCACAGCAAATTAATACTTATGATGATGTAAAGCAATGACGAAAATGACGCAAAACAATAACATTGATATGATAAGGATGACGGTATAATTGAAGATGAAGTCATGAGAAACTAGATGAAAATCGTGACATAAACAATTTTAAGAATTTTAAATAAAATCGTACTTATGCCATAGAGTAAAAGTAGAAAGGTATCACACATTGATATACTGTTACGTTCTCTTTGGTTATGAATTATAGTGAATGCTTTATGAAACTTTTTATTTTTATTTTTAATTAAATCACAAAGCACTAATTGTTTATTCAAAATTTCACAATTTTTCAACTGCCGTCATTCTGATCACAACCATAGACTTGATTCATATACGTAGTGCTAATTAAACGAAAACCAGATGACTGAAGTATCTTTTCTGATTCTCTGTGCTCTTAAGAGCTAAATGAAAGCAGATAAACATTTATTACCATTGTCGTCACGCGTGCAGTGACGGCAACGTGCGTGAAAGATTATGATTCTCAATGTATCGTGATTACAGTACGCCCCTTTCACCGACCAGACCATTGCGGAATATTTTTATGGAAAAAATTTGACCTCGAAAGAATTAATGAAAACTGAAAAAATGACACGAGTAAAGATAGTTTATGATAAATATCCTATCTAATCTACTTCAAGAGACAGCTTTTCTTCTGTTTGTTAGAAGTATTATTTTTGAATGACATTTTTAGACTTTCAAGTGTTACAGATAGTTTATGGAAAATAGTTAAGAATGCTTTGATCGTGTTTTATTAGTATTTCTTGAAAAAAATTTCCTTTTTTAAATTTCGTTAATATAGTAGAAAGTCACGGAAAATATCTGAGCTATGATCACAATATACAATGATCATACTTATATGTGAATCCTATTGTGTACAAACGTGTCGATACAAAATACTAACTTTCAAATCACCAATTATTACGCGTAAACTATCGACAATATACATAATGCGTTAGTGTTTCTATGTATAAAATTGCAACCAAATACAAGAAAGAAGGATGCACATATTTGTTTGCACTATTACGAACTAATATATAAATGATAATTTTATGAATGTTCTCTGTAGTATTTTATTTTTTATACTCGTAGTTTTGTCAATTGTTTCTGTGTTTGTAATTCACAGTTTACACGATAGATACGATCAATAAAGGAAAAGTTCTGTTACAGTTCAAGGTTAAATGTTTATATTTATGTGACTCATTTATGCTATATATTTCTAAACAGGAATATTAAATTATTCTTATACACGCTCTCAAAGCATGTTTGCGCATTTAAAATAAACAATTAATATAATTTTATGTACAGATCAATATATATCGACTTCATTCATCGATTCAAATAAATATCGGCAACTTTTAACTAAGTCACGGAAGAATATAAATGGTGAAATTGGACATATTTCTACAGCTTTATTTAATAAAAGTTTTAAGATTGTTACAGCCGACTTATATTCTCAATAAAAATCGCATTGCAGTATCATCTTGCAAACTGGCATATTTTGAAATGTCATTGAAAGAACATTTCCCACTACGTAAAGTACATACATTATAAATAAATCGAGCATAAAAAAAAGGACTTAAACACAGAATTGTAATTTAATACGTACTTTTAGTTACTTAGGCGGTTGACATGCAAGTTATAGCACAAAACTCGTTTCAAAATTTTCACTACGTCATCACTTTCTGTTCATCGTTTGTATAAGATTTTACGCATCACTTTTTCGTTAAAGTAAAAAATTATTTGATGCACGGGTAACCTTTCGCGTCGAACTTTCCTCTTGCGACTTTTGACGTTGAACATATTAATTTTTCTCGAGAACATTGACAATCGAAAACCGATACGACACTTTGTTTATCCTCGATTTATAGTTGCAATGAAATGTTTCTTTGAACATTATGGAATTAAACGAAACATTCAATGTATATACGCGTATTCTCGGTTCAATATAACTACAGCAACACCGGCAGTACAGGTTTTCGTATGTTCCAAAATTTCCAACTTACTGTAGTCGTGACATACACTTAGATAGAATATAATAGTAGGAAAATAAATTAGCTTTAAATTTATTACGACAACATTTTAAACCGATGATCACCAGTAGTTTGGTACGAATTACGATTTAGACTGAAACTACTGATTGCTGCTATTCGATCCATAACCTGTACTTCTGTTATATGTATACAATCTGTGCATATATATACATCGCCTATCGGATCCGTGTGTCTGAAAATTGCAAAGATAAAGATATGCTGAACAGGTTCAGATATTTATTACGAAAAGTGTGGTGCGGACTTTATATATAGAAGCTTTATGTTATTTATATTTTAAGATAAGTTTTTACAAATAATGATAACAAAAATCATAAAAAGTTCTGAAAATTAATGATAAAAATTGAAAGATTGAAAAACATTTTATTTTTCTTTTGAAAAGAATGATAACAATTGAAAGGGAGTACTGTGTATGAAACCATATCCAAAGTGCTTTCTTCCCATTGGTCAGTGTCATAATATTGACCAATAGGGAAGCTTGTCAAGGTGCACAAGTTTTCCTCAAACATTCAGAAGTGTGAATCATACTTTGGACTTAAAAGTTGAATTTCTGATGCAATATTCGTTAACAAGACGTGAATGCACTGTATAGATAGTACGAACGACAGTATTGAGATCCGTGTGATTAAGATGTTCGTCTGTATTTAAAGTCCAAGTAAATTGATAAGTTTATTGAGAACACCAAAGTATTTAGAGCGATATTCAAAATGACGGAAGAAGACTCGGTAAGTAATGATATAAAATAGTATCTTTCGATAGGGATTCATGTTGTATTGGAAAAGCATGGGTGCATGATCATCTTGACATACTTTTTGATTTTTTGACAATGTACTAAAGCCTGTTAATAAGGAAATATACTTTTCACCAGTACAGAAAGAATATATTGTAATCAAACATACATAAAATAAAAATAATGCCATATTATAAATTCCAACCTCAAAACCATGTGGATACTATCCGAAAGAATGTAGATTTATGTTCCATGTAATCTCTTGACAGATATGCTGTTATACCGTTATTTATGTTGTTATAATGTATTTGATATTTACTAAAATATGTTGTAATATTTTGTAGGTGTAAATGCTTTTAAGATATTGTAATGTAATATTTAACCTGTAAAATATTTTGAAGCAGACTTAATACAATAATGAGGTCAATGTATCATTATATCTTTGTATGAAAATATTGTAGCTGCTAGTATTTAATTTTTACCTGTAATAATTAATAACAATATTAGGTATCAATAAAATTGCCATTTTTAATGTTTTTGGATTCGTTTAATGTTTCGGATAATGTTTTCTTTCATTTAGTAATCTTTTTAGATCTGACAAATAGTTATAAATATTTGCAGGTGTTTGATCCTACTTTGAAAAAGAAGAAGAAGAAGAAGAAAACCACCTTTGATCTTGATGCTGCATATAATGAAGGTGGTAGTACGGGTGATGCAACAGAAGCCACTGGTGATAAAGAAAATCAGGAGCCTGAGGCTCTTGCACCAGCTGAAGATGATGAAGCATTGGATTTAGAAAATTTTGGTAGGAAGAAAAAGAAGAAGAAAAGAGCATTTAATTTAGATGAACTTGATGCAGCTTTACCCGATACAAAAAAAGAAGTAAGTAGTGATACATAATATTGTTACATGTATTTACAATGTATTTAATTTATGTACTTACATATTATGTATGTTTAAGGATGTTGTTGAACAACAAACAGAGGAAGTAGCTGTGGATGATATGGATTTTGACTTAGATATGGACTTTTCAAAGACTAAAAAGAAGAAAAAGAAAAAGAAAGATCTTGATGAGTTAGTGGCTGAGGAAGAACGCAAGGAAATTGAAGATAAAGAAAATGGTAAATATTACTTATAAGAGTTACATAGCTTTGGGTAACTAGTTGTTTATGTTACTCGTTATTTGTTAACATGCTGCACTGAATCTGAGCGAAGTGCAGAGTATGGTAAGGGATATGTTTGCTGTTTTCTATATACATATCACATATCAGTCACAAATACATATATCATTTCTGCACTTTCATAAATCTCATTCCAATATAAAAGACAAATGTATTTTAAAATAAAAATGATTTTGATCAAATTGAATGATATTTTATTCAACGTTGAAAAATATAATTTTAATATATATTAAATATTGAATGAGAATATTTTTATATACATTGCAAATAACAAGAAACAAAATGCTCGAGGAATCGTGCCTGCAACTTGTTTTCTATTACATTGTTACTTCAGTAGTTTCATTCAGTTATAGATATAGTTAATTTGGTTAAGATATAGTTAAATGTGGCTACTACTGTATAATTAATTAATGTTTCATGTTTTATACATACATATGTTTAATTTCATTAATGACAATAACATCAAATAAAAAAATATAAGTTTTAACTAATATAAAAGTAACAAAAACTCAGAAGAATGTAATATAGTTGATGAAATTAGGCATTTATCTATTTATTAAACTTTTCATTGTCTTTATAAATATTCAATCACATGCTAAATGAGTACTATATTTTCTAACAGAAGACACAAGTTTATGGGTTGGATCGGATAGAGATTATACATATGATGAATTACTGGTAAGAGTATTTAACATTATGAGGGAAAAGAATCCTGACATGGTTGCTGGTAAAAAGCAGAAGTTCGTCATGCGTCCTCCTCAAGTAGTACGTATAGGCACCAAGAAAACATCTTTTGCTAACTTTACTGAAGTAAGTTTCATAGTATTATTTGAATTTTCAATACATTGCACTATACATCCTTTATTGACTACTTACTTTACAATTTTTAATTACAGATATGTAAAACACTCCATAGGCAACCAAAACATTTACTTGACTTTTTACTTGCTGAGTTAGGAACTAGTGGTTCTGTTGACGGAAATAGTCAACTTATCATTAAGGGCCGTTTCCAACAGAAACAAATAGAAAATGTTCTTAGGAGATACATTAAAGAATACGTTACCTGCCACACTTGTCGTTCTCCAGACACCATTCTTCAAAAAGATACTCGACTATTTTTCTTACAGTGTGAAACTTGTGGCTCAAGATGTTCAGTAGCTAGCATAAAATCTGGCTTCCAGGTAATTATATCTAATTTTAATGTTCATAAATATTTTAGTATTAAGTTCTATAAGAACTAGTTTAACAGTTAATTATTTCTTTTAGGCTGTTACAGGAAAACGTGCTGCTATTCGAGCAAAAACTGCCTAAAGAAATTGTCATACATCACGTTTATCAATTTTGTAGCATAATTTTGAAATTATCAGAGATTTCTTGTGTCAGAACGCAGTTTTTACTATATATAAAATAATGGCGTGCAATCTGAACACTCATTTTTTACTCATGTGAATTGAACATCATCAGTTCTAAAAAAAAAAAGAAAGAACAATTGTAAAATTTACAGCACAACACTTTTTATCAACTCACACAGACAAAAAGAAATTATACAAATAATTATTTCCAAATAACGTTTCTTCAAGTTCCCCCAACAATTTTTAGTATTTTTATCTTACTTTTGATTTACAAATCTTCTCTTTTGGTTTTGAAATTTTTAATATATCGTTTACTCTTTAAAACATAGATAAAAATTAATATGATTAAGCAATTTTATGCATTCTAATTTCTTTCACAGTGAAAGATATGCAATTGTATTGTACACACTATTTGAATAGCAAAGATAAAACTGTCACACGATAATATGAAATGCATTATCCATTTGTCTACCATTGTGACATAACATCCTGTATAAAGAACTGTCGATTAAGTGTAAAATGGTATGGATTACCAGTTGTTAACGATAGTGTTAAGCTGGTAATAGTTTGTTATATCATTTTCTGTATACAAGGAAAGTGTAACATTAAATTCAAGTACATTATTACGTATGGCGAAAAGTATTATTCCCGGAACTATCTTTTTAATGAAGTGTTGCAATAAAACGCAATGATTTTTTTCGATGCAATCAATAATATCATTTCTTAGCTAATTTATTCAATTGTATTTACTAGGTAATAAATCTATCTTAAGAAACTTTATTATTCTTTTTCATGATTCACTAACAAAAGTGTAAAAATATTCATATTTATTAAGTTTAGTTCTAGTATTCTATTGTCATTTATAGTTTGTTGCAAGCCACCAAAATATTTTTTATTTCCATCAGTCGAGCAATGCAAGAAGTATCAGTTATAAAAAAAATGTGCAATTTTAGTGGTCATACACACATATTATAATAGTCTGCTTGAATACATATGTTAAATTTGCATACTTCAGTGCTATTTATGTATATTAAACAACGTAATAAAATTATGATCTTTTTGATTAAAAAGTGAAGACAGATTTATTCAATGAATGTAAAGCAGTGAAATCATAAATGATGCAAATGATTAAAAAATACTTAATTTTTTATTGCATCAGAACTATTCTTTTTTAATTCAGTTATTTTTCTTTTAATATAAATACCAGTATCTACTAGGCTCTGAAATATAAAAATTGGCATATTTGGCATTGGAAAATCTGCATAAGGGACCCATATTCGTGAGCCATCTTCTAATGTTTTTAGGTATACTGGCTGTGAAAATACTAACCCCTTTGGAATACCGAAAGAACCTACAAAAATAAAAGTATTTCCTAATTTGTTCGTTTTACATGTTTATTACTTTTGTAATACCATCAGATGCAATTCCTAATGGTATAATTTCATCCCCAATCTCTTCATTTTTTCTATACCATAATTTTAGAAGATCACAAATAGCTCTACATTTTGGAAAATCTTCTGATCTACCTACTTGATATTGAACAAGCGCCTAGAACGAAATTTTTATTTCTTTACATCATTTGGTAGAGAACGACAAAGAATATACCTTGCGTTTCAAAAAAGTTTTATAAGCATTTCTATTATAAGTCATATAAAAAAACCATCTCAATTCTGAATGTTCAGTTCCAAGTGGTAACACCGAATTTTTATTTAAATTTAGAGCTCTTTTAGTTGGATGATATACATTGCACATTTGAACCATATGATAAACATCTACAAAGTGGTTTATTCCTATAATAGAATTTAATACATATATATATATATACACACATATACATAAATGTACTATGAATCTTGGATAAACCATAATGAGCACTGACAACTACAATATTTGTATTAGGTAGTTTTGTAACTAATTCATGCATAACATTGGCATAGAAACATGGTAGGCTCATTGAGCAGAAAATTATTTTCATATGAGAAGGTGCATATTCATTTACTTGTCTGGATAAGTTTTCCATACTTTTATAATTACGTTCCAACCAACTATCTGTTCCTTCATTTTCTTCTCTGAAATATGTACACTTGAATGTTAACCAGTATTTTATAATATGTACAGTAATAGTAGATTTACCTTGGTAAACTATCAAGATAAATTAATATATTACAGTCTTTTAATCCATCAGGTATATTTTCCACAATATTTACTGTATTTAAACCAGCACCTATAGTTGCTGCATCTTTAAGAATTCTTCTAAGTTTAAAGAAGCATCCCGGTTCATCGTACAAATTAATAACAATACCATGAGTCAACCAAAGTTCCTTTGTCATTAATAACTGAGGAACAAGATCTGAACACATTGATCTTCCTGCTCCTATTATCATTATTTGGCGATATATTTCTTGTATAGCTAAATCCTTGCATTTTTGCTTCTTTACATTGTGAGCCTTCATAAAACGAATTTAATAAACATAATCATAATTAATTAATATTAAAATTATATGACACAGAACGTTTTCCTACAAGTAATAAATCTGCTTGTAATGCGTCGAGATCTTCTTTACTTAAATATGAACTGATGTTATAATAATCATGCAATAATTTCCAAAATTGAAAACTACCCCCAATATAATTTATATAGGTTCCAGTAAGACCAATTTCCCTCCATATTAAAGGAGATTTATCATGGGACCAACCATTAAATTCACAAATTTCTTTTAGCCAAGGCTGAAAAGCAAGTTTTATGTCAAATATTAGTTATGACAATAAGATGATATCAACTTACTTTCCATTCATTTGAACTTTTACAAATATTTTTATAATGAAAATTTGGTAATAATATGGATAAACTTTCAGCAATAAAAGATATGTGATTGAAAATATGGTCTCCTAAAATACCAGCTATTACAGTCAAGCATCTTTCTCCTGTCATTTTGTGTTACTAACAATTGAAAGACATTTAAGTACTGTTTTTATGAAAGTTTCCAGTTTAGTGATAGAAAATTAAAAAATATTGTTATAAGAAATAATTTATTTATACATACAA
>NW_017100515.1:1065689-1067157 GCF_001263275.1 Habropoda laboriosa | reverse complement strand
ATTTTCAGTTAATTCATTCAATGACTACAAATTAAAAATTTAACATGAATCTTATGCTACCTGACCATTCTTATTCTTCAAAATGATTATCATTATCACCATCTGATATTTCTGGTAAATCAGGAGTTTTACATTGTGCTTGTTCTTCATAAAATAATTTAGGTGATGTACGTAATTCTGGTATTTCAAAATCAATGCACTCTGGATCTAAATTTAAAAAAGTCTAATAACAAAGTACACACAAAGCAAGCAAGAGACATATTAAAATTTATTACCTGACTCAAATCCTTCATCTATGTAAGGTATCTCCTCATTTCTCTTTTTCATAAGCAACTCTTTGAACTCATTTTCTATAGTTTTTGTATAAATATCTTCTGTAAAAATATTTTTTATACAAGTTGTAAATATATTGAAACTTTGCTATTTATTCTTTTCTGCTTTTTAAATGTTTTTATTCTATGGAATACATTATTATTTAAAATATCATACCAAATTCAAATTGTACATCATGATATGGTGCTAGTCTTTCTGGTTCTGGATATATTTTTTTAATCATCTTCTTTGGTGGCAATGGCTTTTTAAAAATACTTTCATAAGATGGTATTGATAATTTCACATCTTTTTTATTAAATATTTCTTTTAGAGATGCATCTTTTAGCGTGTTTGAAGATTCATTTAATTTCTATAAACATATTAAAGACATACTGTATCTTATTTACAGAATATTTTTAATGATATATACCTTCGATAGAAGATCTTTTCTGGGTGATACTGGACAGCCACTACTGTCTAACTGTGTTAGTTTTGGTTTTAAATTTTCCTGTTGTTTACTAAAGGAATTTTGCACAGCAGCAGGTACATTTAAATCAGAGTTAGATCTAATTGATAAACCTTTTGGTTTTGATTGTCCAACATTTTTTCTAGCAAGATTATTTATTTCAAGAGATGTTTTCGATCTTGACAAAGGCTTCAGAACCGAATCTATAGTATTTACATTATGATCGATATATATACATATTTTGAAAATTGAATTTATTTAATTAAAACAGTATTCATAAAAAAAAAGGGTCAAGGTTTGAATAATAACCTCCACAAGTTTCTACTTTTACCTTTGTCACGTTCTGATATTTCACCAAATAAATTGAATATGCTAGCCATTTATAAAAAGCTTTCAGAAAGGATTTTCAAAATAATTAAGAAATACTCTGTACACAAAATAGAATAATTTAACAATGCTATGGAAGTCGTCTCAAAATTCGTTCTTACTCTCATGAAAAACTTTCCATTTAATTTGAATAACAGTCGCTAACCACAACTAGGGAAAATTGGCTGCACTGATACTTTAAATTACTAAAGTCCTTGTGTATACAAATTACACAGAATCCTTTCTTTTATTATTATTGTGTATATCTATACGTATTTATTTATATATATAAATATGCTAACATTTTATTTTTAATACAGAGAT
>NW_017100515.1:1049198-1065465 GCF_001263275.1 Habropoda laboriosa | reverse complement strand
ATGAAAGAATTTAGGCTTCTTATGGTATTGGGAATAAAAATCGCTATGTGAGGCAAGAAAACAAAGGTAAATCACATTCAGTATGTAAGCTTTTGTTTGCAATTTCTGAATAAAATACATCGAATGTAATCTTCTTTCACTGATACATATGCAATTAAGTAAAACGTTTATAAATGCTAATTTTTATAAATAATCCAAGTTGTAGCAAAAAAAGGAGATTGTTTAGTGAAAATTTGAATTCAGTATTGTGTCAATATCATTGCCATGTCTACATGTTTTTACAATATGAATAAAACAGTCTGTTAATCTCGTTTGTGTACCAATAAGATGTAGACATTTTTATATTAACATTAACAGCAACATTTTCTTAACTTCATGCTCTCAGTTTTCTTAAGCCATTCTAATACTCTGAATTATTTGGAATACAGCTGGAAAATATAAAATTTTATTTTACATAAATACAAAAAATATTTTGTTTCACATTTATTTAAAAATTTATAATCAATATTTAAACTTACCAGAACCACATACAACAAAGAGGAAGAGAGCTAATAGACAAGGTCCAACTGGAGATCCATCATCTTGTGGTTTCTATAATGTATAAAGTACATTATTAATACATACCATATATAAATTTCATGTAATTATCAAGAACTTAAATTAATAATAAAAAAATATTGATACAATTTTACAACATATATTTACTATTACACAGAGAAATATAAATCATTTAAATAACAGATGTGATAGTTGTTGCATATGGAACAATTATTAATTTATTAAACTGATATTTTCAATAAATAATAATGTTTATTGAAATTTATACTGTTAAAAACTAAAAACGTATTGCAGTAATACTGTCAGAAATGTCATTACATATAAATTAAAATTGTCAATATAATTACAATTTATAACCTCAAAATTTAAACCGACAATTATTTATTTTTATGTAACAAATATATTTTAATCGTTCCGTTATAGTAGTAATGACTTAAATAAATTTTATTGAATAGTAAACAGAATACCATACCGACGACTTCGGAACGTTTCCACGAAGGGTGATGTTTTTTGTGGCTCTTTCATTAGCGATACGCATTCTTTGTTTTGGTGCCATTTCTATTGTTTTTTTTTAGTATAACAAAACTACTTCGATAGTATTTCAAACAGAGTTATTACTTATCTAAACACTACTTCTGTAACTGTATGTCCGCTTCAATATGTAAAGTCTTCGGAGCGATAAACAGGTGTGTACAGTCCGCTGTCTCGCAAACTGCGTCGACGTGTGCGCTTTGACACGTGAATACCTCGCAGTGTACGACGGAGCAGCTTTTAGTGCCACACTGGCACCACTGAAGTCAATTTAATAATTGTATTTTTTTACAAAACCATATAATACTTTCATTCTTCCAATTAAATACATACTATTTTATTACTTTATTATTTAATTTCCAGTCAATTAAGTACCAATAATAAAGTACTCTATATAAAATACCATTCGAGTAACGTAGTACTTTCTCGAAATGTAAATAGTGCTTTCTTATTCGGTGTAAATACATTTCGTTAAACGAAAAAATAAAATCTAACAAAATTTGAAAATTGGGATCATGATTACAACAAGAAATAAAGTAAACTGTATTTATTGTATGTGGAAATTTTATATTTCTTAGAACTGCTACGTCTAACAACAAACCGTATGTCCATTCAAATATTCTCGCTGATATTCGTCGTTCGACAGTATGTCGCATGTAGGATAAACACATTCACCGATGATTCCCAAATTCCAATCCCCTTCGGTTTAATTTTCTTCAGCAGCGATTAAATGTGTAGTTAGATGTTTAGCTGCGCGAAGAGGATCACAATTGAAAATATCGTCTTATCATCGGTTATAGACTCACGATACTTTACATTTTACCAATGCACTCACAATTTACAATAACGAATATCCACATTAAAAAAAATCTTGTGTTTTGTAGTACGCGGCCAATGGTAAAAAAACTTCCTTATTATTCACATTCTTACTTCGTTTTACAACCTAGCTTATCTATAAATTAACTTTACTTAAATCATCGGTAGTCAAGCATTACATGACTAAAATTTCAATTCAGAGTCACACAACTGAGGCACTGTTTCTAACTGAAGTATCGCTTACATCGTGAATAAATTGCATCGAAAATTTATACTGTACAATTTATGCGTATTAATTTGTATTTTTTCTCCACTTGTTTAGTTTCGATTTTTATACGTTTGCAATTGCTATTACTGGCATCCGCTGGTGCTTTGGAATGTCGATATATTCACGAAGAAATTAGATATTTATTTCTGTTAATATATCTTCTGAAGGAAGCATTGAAATCTTCAAAATAATTAAAAAGCTTTCTATAAATGATGAAAACAAGAGGATCAGCAAGTTTCCGTAAAATCCAGCAAAATTGAGCAACATTAAGTAGTCAGTTGTTACGAGTAAAATATTAATTCTAAAATTACATAATTATCGGAACATGTGTATCGCATAATACCGAACTGTGACTCATGAGACGAATAATATATGTGACTGTTTGAATAATTGACGAACAGTTCGTCGTTTCAATGTTCCATACTGTTTGGCGCAGGACCCACCTTCGAAAACTAAATTACAGTGAATAAGTTAAACATTTTGCTTAAAATCAATATAATGTTATATTTTTGTATGAATATGTGATCGAGTATTTGTTAAATATTTTGAGAAAATTTCTTTTTAAATAACCAGACTGTACTTTATAAATATGGTATTAATACAAGGTGGAGAAGTCGTTTTCATAACTTGCACCTACATGTCATAATGAACACAAATAATTTAAAACTATCGAAGGAAGAAGTTCTACTTCATACAGACCAGTAGGCATCACTCTGAATGTTCTTAATTTTAATCCACGATTGTAGACGTTACACTAGAATTGTGCTTTAGTCTATTTTAACTGTGGAATAGATCTTCCGTACAAATGCATTAGTACCAACGTAACCGACTGTTCCACACATTATACCTAAGGCGAGGCTGAACAATGCCATGTAACCAAAGTAAAATGCTGTTTGGAAGAGACCGTACATTCTGAAACATAAAACACGACTCAATTATATTTTTTCAGAAATTTACATTTACCTTAATCAAGCATGATGTGAACTTACTTAGTTTTAAAGAAGAAATAGTAAAAGGAATATATGTAAACGTATCCAGCAGTTGAAGCTGCAGCTAAGAAACTTGTCCACTGCCTGTACAATAATAACATTTAGATGGATTAAAAAATGAACATAATTGGATAATATTCATAACTAATTAATTGAAGTGATAATACTCACCATCGGTAATCTTCAGCGTTCAGCAAAAAGTATGTACATACGATAGTAACACATACGGTCACTATCATTAGAATAACGAATACTAGTAACATAAATCCATACACGTAGTAGATTTTGTATGCCCAAAATGAGGTAAAAATGAAGTACCTGAACAAATGAAACATAATTTTATATACTTTATAGTTTTACCATGTATGTAAATGAAACTTACATTTCAATGAATATTGATCCAAAAGGCAAGATACCACCAAGCATTATGATAACTAGTGGTTCCATAAACCATTTCTTTTCAGGAATAGGTCGCGGTACTGCATTAACCCTACATGGTGCGTCCGGTGTTCCAGCTAAATTGCGGCCTAATATGGTTCCAACTAATGTTAATGGCAATATAACAAATATGCAAATGAACGTCACTGCCACCTAAAAATAAAGTACTTTTGTTATTACCCTGAAGAAAAGTATACTGGTATAAATGAAGATGTACTGTATAATTGGTATTTACCATGGAACCAAATGGTATAGCACGGCTAGCATGATAATACATTGCAATGAAGTTAATGAAAAATGCAGTGCCACAGACGATAAGAGGTAACATGAAGGCACTGAGGATCATTTGCTTGATCCAAATACGACCTCCCATACGTGCGTACAAACCACCTCCAGCGTAACCATTTATAGGTGACGTGAAAGCGTATACAAAAATTGCTGTGGATAACATTGATCCTCTTTCCGTATAAAGCTCTCCAAGGATAGCAAAAATAATAACATTAAGTACTACCACAGTGACCTGAAATAAGTATATGTATTTATTAATATTAATTTTGTAAATGTATAATTATTAAAATAATTACCTGATAACCTGCTCCTATAAGAGCTGAGAAAAGCATTGCATGACTAGCTGGTCTAAATACATCTCCATGAACTTGTTTCCATCCATATTCATCACCTAGATCTCGTTCCATATCATCCATTTCTTCATCTCTACTATATCTAGCATAGTCTTTCCTCAATGTACGCATTAAAATCATTGAAACAAGTCCAACAAGGAAAATGACCATCATAAAACTGTTAAAGATACTGAACCAATGAATCTAAAAGAAAGAAAGAATAACAATCCTTATTACATATAGTGTTATAGTAGAGTAGAGTAGAGTAGAATATATAGTGTTTCATTTGGATCTATGAAATAATTACACTTACCCTATGTTGGAAGAAATTGGGATCCAGATATTTATCAAACCTATCTTCAAATTTAACATTACTCTTCTTCCAATTGACTTCATAACTGAAAGAGATAGCTGCACCCTGCACTAATTTTACTTTATTTTCACTGGTCAAATTTACATCAACTATCTGTTTTCCATTGTATCCTATATCAAACTTCTTGTGTGTCCAAATATAATAAGATACAACTCCATTATTTTCTTCTGGCTCTCCCACAACACCTAATTATTGTATAACAATCAATTATTATAATAGAAGAAACATTAAAATATTGCAATAAGAAAATAATAGCTATACCCCATATTGGTAGATCATCCATATACATCTTATACCAATATTGATTCTTTACTGCATATACAAAAGCTTTCTCACTTTCTTCTGTTAACTTTATCTGACAATACTCCACCTTTGTAACATCAGCTATAAAGAAACCAAGCATATAGCATTGTGATCTACATAAATACCTAATAATATTCATTATCAATTAATAAAACTATAAAATACCTTTGAATTCAATTTCCAGGCCACTAAATTTGAGTTCGATGCCTTGTAATGCTTCAGAAAAGGTTTCATGGTAATGATTAATGACATCTTTTGTGCCCATACAAAAAGGTAATGAGTAATAAGAATAAGTTTCTTGTCGATTGTGATATGGTCCAACTGTACTCATCCACAGTACAACTTCATCATTATCTTCATACTAATGAAAGAAAACAATGGTTAGTAGATTCCTGATATAAATAATTATGCACATAATAAAATATAACTAACAAGTGTAACACATCATAGCAAAATCAAATTTTAACAAACAATTAAAGGTTACCTATCAAAAAATACATAACTGCACAATAATGTTTTAAACTGAAAAACAAGTAAGAGTGGTCTGTTTAAAGAAAACAGTGTAAATAAGAATTTACAAATCCATGATTACACATTGACTCTGCAAGAAGATAACGAAGAAACGAATTGCAACAAGAGAAAATAAATCATATGCGTTATAAATTCTGCAGAAATACATGTATGATGGACTTAAAACTTTGACATTTCAGAAATATGTCAATTCTGAATACTTACGACGTGATTGTGCTCGTCGGGACGGGCAAAGGGGAGTAGGCTAAGCGCCAGAAAGTGGAATAACAATCGAGCCCGACACATGTTCATCGTGACGGGAAGGCGCACTAGGCGCCTTATGCTAACACAGACAAAAATTCAAAGATATCTGACAATAAAAACACTCCATAGATTCACAGAACAGGAGCTACGTAGCAGAAACACCGGACGGACAGGCACCAGTGGACACGTATTAAAATACGATGATGACACTCACAGCGGCCGCTAATACGCGCTGGCTGTTAAGAATGTTCGTCCATTATCACAGTAGATGGCGCCTTTATTACCACATTCTTAAGGTCTTATTGAAATTAGCGACTGTTCACCACTGTAAAGGCTATTCTAATGAACCATATGGTTCAAAGATTTATGGAAAATACTTGGTAAGATTGAATTACGTATGGAAATGATTATACTCATTTAGGAAAATAGCAGCTGTGATACAACAAATAGTATAAACAAAAAAAAAGATATATATTTATTTTTTTATAAATTTTTTGTTATAATTACATTTAATAAAAATTTGGACATTGTTATTATTATTCTTCTGGCCAAGGCTTTCCTATACCTTGAGATGCACCCATTCTTGATGGATCTTGACTTGGGTAATGTATTGGAGTTGTTCCTGGAGGGAATATTGGTGTTGCAGTGGCTGCTGCCATTTGAGGTGGGAACATAAATTGAGGAGCAACTGGGGGAGGTGGGATCATCATTGGTGGCATCATACCAGGTGTAGTTTGTAAATTGAAAAAATTGTTTCCCATACTTTCTGGGGGTGGTGGTAGAGCACCAGGCAAACCTGGTACAGGCTCTAAAATTTCTCTAGTTGCTTCTGCTGCAGATACAGTTTGTCTTCCTTGCGAACGGCCCCATTTAATCGTTAATCTTCGACCTCCTAATATTAGTTTATTAAACGTTCTTTCTGCACCTGCTTCGGCAGCGCTTCTCTGTGTGTACTGAATAAAGGCACACTGTTGTCGAGGAACCATGGTCACTGAACGTATTTCTCCATATTGATAGAAATGATCACGCAATTGTTTTTCTGTTAAAACATCTCCTAAGTTACCAACATATAGAGTTGTAATAGATTTATCCTCTGGTGGATCTAATTTCGGCATAGCTGCAGCTCTGCGCATTAGTTTGTCAGCAACAGGATCATTTACTCCATAATAACGGTCTTTAATATTTTGGTCAGCTAGAGGATCATCAGGATCAGTAGGTTTCTCATGACGGTATGGACATTCTTCTCCTCTTTTACACTCTCCTTTAACCCAAAAGGAGCAAATGTGTGGTCTGTTTCTTTTATAATAGGGACTTGTTCGTGCCAGTTTCATTAGCAGATCACTTGCTGCTGCAGATTTACCAACAGCACCTGCTGGTGATGTAGGATCTATTTTACCAATTTCACTGTCTATATTTTGTACATAATATTCTTTGTTCACATCTGATCTAGGCAAATCATCTTTGATTTTAAGTGCTGCATCACGCACTTGAATTGGTAGACCATACTCTAAATCAAGTAAACATGTTTGACACACATTTTTTAAGCGACTACAAGTTTGACAAACTTCTGTCTTTTTGAAACGCATCCTTGCACCAGGACACCACCTGAATACTGTAAATGGACGCAAGCATATTTTACATTCTTTTCCATACCTTTCCTTTGTCTGTAAATACAAACATTGTTTAAAAATTAATTAACAGAAAATTTTTTCTAACAAAAATCAGTAGAGTATATTTTCGTAAAATTAACTTACCATTCGAATATATGGATTGTCACCTAAACAAGTCTGACATAATATTGGAAATTCCTAAAAGAAAATATAAATAAATACTCGATTTTATTGAATTGTTATATTTATTAAATACTTATAAATTCGATTTTACTTACAGCATCTTCCCAATTTTGTCTATTATACGTATTTGTTGTTTTGGAAGTAGCCATTTTAATTTATTTTATGTTACACCTCACATTCGCAATGAAATTCACAATAAAACGATGCGTCTACGTCAATGGAAGTCGCAATTAGTCAATCATTATTCAACAACATGAACGGACATTGATGTTTATTATTCAATGGCGACGGACGGCAAACATAGAACATTTTATGCTCGCTTACCTCATTGAATACGACCGTGTTTGTTTCAGCCAATAAGATTACTTTAGTTCTCATGAAAACTTTACTACATTACACATAAAAGATACGTAGAAATCATCTTCCATATTTTCTAATAATCATGTTGAAAATGTTAAACGAATTGCACCATAACATTTTTTGTACAATCAAAATTTAAATGACATTCCTCTAACTCTGTCCACAGGAATATCTAAACTAACATTGTAAATGGAGCTTTTTAAGGTATAATTATAATACGTTTAGGAACACAAGGATAAATTGGATGGAAGGTAACAGCAAACCGAACTGTCAGGGGAGGGAGATGCTTCCATCGGGAAAGAACGGTTAGAGGGAGTCGCGACGCAGAAGGCCGCGGGAGAAGCAGTACGTGCTCGTTGCAAAATGGCCACGTCCGACTCCAAAGCGCCTCTGCGAACCGTAAAAAGGGTCCAATTCGGCATTCTCTCTCCCGATGAGATAGTAAGTTCGTTAATTGTAAATGAGTGATCTTGTGGAATATGTTTTTTCTTCAGCGTACGATACTATTTCGTCATGAGTCGACATTTTATGAAACCTTATCGCGTGAAGCATTCGATGTTACTCTTAAACAGTCGCGTGTGTTGGTTTTCCCCGATACTTGATTGATTTGTCAATATTTATGCGGGAATACGTTTCAGAACTATAAAATATATGCAATGAAAATTATTTAATGTATAATTGTGATCGTTTAGTGCAAACTTCGTTTATAGTACAATGCTGGCTTTTTTTTATTGGTGAATTATGATTATTTTTATTATAAGAGTTTGAGGAGTTTCAAAATCCTCCTTTTAATATTAGTGTACATAGTTTACTATTAGTGAGAAATAAAAATAATCACGTTTGGCATAAGTTACATATTTTGTAAAATTAACATAGTTTTGGCAATAAAAGAAAATATTGGAATATGGTGGTGAACATGTAATTGTTGCATTTCATTATTACTTTTGATGCCCTGCTGTTCCTTTTATAATTATACACCCATGCATAAACATGTGATGCATACTTGTTTTACGCACATTAAAACTGAAAATTTTTCCCATATTAAAAGATTTTTAATACATATATCTCATATACATTTCTATTATTTTCCTCAAATAATTATTTAGTATGATTTGTTAAAATTTTATTGTTTTAGTTTATTGCATATAATAAATTCATAAATTATGTATAATTCTGTATAATATTTTGTACAGCGTCGGATGTCAGTCACAGATGGCGGCATTCGCTTTCCAGAAACTATGGAAGGTGGTCGTCCAAAGCTTGGTGGACTTATGGACCCAAGACAAGGTGTCATTGATAGAAATTCTAGATGTCAGACATGTGCTGGTAATATGACAGAATGTCCAGGGCACTTTGGTCACATAGATTTGGCAAAACCAGTTTTTCATGTTGGTTTTATAACAAAAACAATAAAAATCTTGAGATGTGTGTGTTTTTATTGTTCAAAGCTTCTTGTCAGTCCAGTAAGTAGAGAGTATCAACTATCAAAATCTTTTTTTACATTTTTGTTGTTCTCTTAATCTTGAATTATCTTCTTAACCACAGCACAATCCAAAAATCAAAGAAATTGTAATGAAAACTAAAGGTCAACCACGTAAACGTCTCACATTTGTTTATGATTTATGTAAAAGTAAAAATATTTGTGAGGGTGGTGATGAGATGGATATTAATAAAGAGAATCAAGAGCAACAACCTACAGAAAGAAAACCTGGACATGGTGGATGTGGTAGATATCAGCCCAATCTTCGAAGGTCTGGTTTAGATGTTACTGCAGAATGGAAACATGTGAATGAAGATTCACAGGAGAAGAAAATGGCACTCACAGCAGAAAGGGCATGGGAAATTTTAAAGCATATTACAGATGAAGAGTCATTTATTCTTGGTATGGACCCAAAGTTTGCCAGACCAGATTGGATGGTAGTAACAGTCTTACCTGTTCCACCCTTATCAGTTAGGCCAGCTGTTATTATGTATGGTTCTGCCAAAAATCAAGATGATTTAACACACAAACTTGCTGACATTATAAAAGCGAATAATGAATTAATAAAGAATGAACAAGCTGGAGCAGCGGCGCACGTGATATCAGAAAATATAAAAATGTTGCAATTTCATGTGGCAACTCTGGTCGATAACGATATGCCTGGCATGCCAAGAGCGATGCAGAAATCAGGCAAACCTCTAAAAGCTATAAAAGCTAGACTGAAAGGGAAAGAAGGCAGAATAAGAGGAAATTTAATGGGAAAACGTGTTGACTTCTCTGCTCGTACTGTAATTACGCCCGATCCCAACCTGCGAATCGATCAAGTCGGTGTGCCTCGAAGTATCGCTCAAAATTTAACATTCCCTGAAATTGTAACGCCTTTCAATATTGATAAAATGCAAGAGCTAGTCAGACGTGGAAATTCACAATATCCAGGCGCTAAGTATATCGTCAGAGACAATGGAGAGAGAATTGATTTAAGATTTCATCCAAAACCGTCCGATCTGCATCTACAATGTGGTTATAGAGTGGAGCGTCACATTCGAGATGGTGACCTAGTAATTTTTAATCGTCAACCGACTTTGCACAAAATGAGTATGATGGGTCACAGAGTGAAAGTTTTACCATGGAGTACATTCCGTATGAATCTTAGCTGTACCTCACCGTATAATGCCGATTTTGACGGCGATGAAATGAATTTGCACGTACCACAGTCGATGGAGACTCGTGCCGAAGTAGAAAATATTCACGTAACACCACGTCAAATTATCACACCACAGGCCAACAAACCAGTTATGGGTATTGTACAGGACACACTTACTGCTGTAAGAAAGATGACCAAGAGAGACGTTTTCATTGAAAAAGAGCAGATGATGAACATCCTTATGTTTTTGCCCAGTTGGGATGGTAAAATGCCTCAACCATGTATATTGAAACCAAAGCCTCTATGGACTGGTAAACAGATTTTCTCTCTAATTATACCAGGCAATGTGAACATGATCAGAACTCACAGTACACATCCTGATGAAGAGGATGATGGTCCATATAAATGGATTTCTCCTGGTGACACCAAAGTAATGGTAGAACATGGTGAACTTGTCATGGGTATCCTTTGTAAAAAGACTTTGGGTACGTCTGCTGGGTCTTTGCTTCATATTTGTATGTTAGAGTTGGGACACGAGGTTTGTGGACGATTTTACGGAAACATTCAAACTGTGATCAACAATTGGTTACTGCTTGAGGGTCACTCGATTGGTATTGGAGATACCATTGCTGATCCCCAGACCTACCTAGAGATTCAGAAAGCCATCAAGAAGGCCAAAGAGGACGTGATAGAGGTTATTCAAAAAGCACACAACATGGAGTTGGAACCCACACCTGGTAACACATTGAGGCAGACTTTCGAGAATCAAGTAAACAGAATTTTGAACGACGCTCGTGACAAGACTGGTGGCTCTGCCAAGAAATCTTTGACTGAGTACAATAATTTAAAGGCTATGGTAGTATCAGGTTCGAAGGGGTCCAACATTAATATCTCTCAAGTTATTGCTTGTGTCGGTCAACAAAACGTAGAAGGTAAACGAATTCCATTCGGTTTTCGCAAGAGAACGTTGCCACATTTCATTAAAGACGATTACGGTCCTGAGTCCAGAGGATTCGTCGAGAACTCGTATCTTGCCGGTTTGACTCCGTCTGAATTTTATTTTCACGCTATGGGAGGTCGTGAGGGTCTTATCGATACTGCTGTAAAGACTGCAGAAACTGGATACATTCAGCGTCGTCTGATAAAGGCTATGGAGTCTGTAATGGTACATTATGACGGAACGGTCAGAAACTCGGTGGGACAACTTATTCAGTTGCGTTACGGTGAGGACGGTTTATGCGGTGAAACAGTCGAGTTCCAGAATCTACCTACTATTAAATTGAGTAATAAATCATTTGAGAAGAAGTTCAAATTCGATCCAACCAACGAACGATATCTTCGTCGCATTTTCAATGAAGATATCGTTCGGGAAATGATGGGATCTGGTGAAGTAATATCTGAACTGGAAAGAGAATGGGAACAATTGAACAAGGACCGTGCTGTTCTAAGAGAGATCTTCCCCAGTGGAGAATCGAAAGTTGTATTACCTTGCAATCTGCAAAGAATGATTTGGAATGTGCAGAAAATATTCCATATAAATAAGAGAGCACCTACAGATCTTAGCCCTATGAGAGTTATACAGGGAGTGAAAGATCTTTTGGATAAATGTATCATTGTGGCTGGTGATGATAGACTTAGCAAACAGGCTAATGAAAATGCCACATTATTGTTCCAATGCTTAGTGAGATCTACTTTATGTACGAAATGCGTTTCTGAAGAATTCAGATTGTCCAGTGAAGCTTTTGAATGGCTTATTGGAGAAATTGAAACTAGGTTCCAACAAGCACAGGTTTATAGAAATTCAAATTTAAATAAAAAAATTCGAATCTAAAACTATTCCACGCATTTTCTTCATAACTTATTTTCATTTAGGTATCTCCTGGTGAAATGGTAGGCGCTTTGGCTGCGCAGTCACTCGGTGAACCTGCAACCCAGATGACACTGAACACTTTCCACTTTGCTGGTGTATCATCGAAGAACGTAACCCTTGGTGTACCCAGATTAAAGGAAATTATAAATATCAGTAAAAAACCAAAGGCTCCGTCGTTGACGGTATTCTTGACTGGAGCTGCTGCGAGAGATGCTGAGAAAGCGAAGAATGTACTTTGTGAGAAAAGTCACAGCAAACACAGCGATCTACTATGATCCAGATCCACAAAATACTGTAATCGCAGAGGATCAAGAATTCGTTAACGTCTATTATGAAATGCCTGACTTTGATCCAACTAAAATATCACCCTGGTTACTTCGTATAGAGTTGGATCGTAAGAGGATGACTGACAAGAAGTTAACTATGGAACAAATCGCAGAAAAAATTAATGCTGGTTTCGGTGACGATTTAAACTGCATTTTCAATGACGATAACGCGGAGAAATTGGTTCTGCGAATTAGGATAATGAACAGTGACGATAACAAGTTCCAAGACAGCGAGGAAGAGACTGTAGACAAAATGGAGGACGATATGTTCCTTCGATGTATCGAAGCAAATATGCTCAGTGACATGACATTACAGGTACGTTTTCATTAATTCTATTAAGTTATATAAAACGTACATGAGTATCATTTGCATTATTTTTTCCAGGGTATTGAAGCTATAGGAAAAGTGTACATGCATTTACCTCAAACAGATGCCAAGAAACGTATAGTTATCACAGAGACTGGCGAGTTCAAAGCAATAGCAGAGTGGTTATTGGAAACGGACGGTACAAGTTTGATGAAAGTGTTGAGCGAAAGGGATGTAGATCCTGTTAGGACATTCAGTAACGACATTTGCGAGATATTCCAAGTATTGGGTATAGAGGCTGTGAGAAAGTCGGTCGAGAAAGAAATGAACGCCGTATTGCAATTCTATGGTCTTTACGTAAACTATCGTCATCTTGCTTTGCTTTGCGACGTAATGACTGCCAAAGGACATTTGATGGCTATTACACGTCACGGAATTAACAGACAGGACACTGGTGCTCTTATGAGGTTGATTATTACAGAAGATGCAATAAATCTGGATTATTAAAGTATTTTATGTCTTATAATTTTGCATTTTATTGTAGATGTTCCTTCGAAGAAACAGTAGACGTTTTGTTGGACGCAGCGTCTCACGCTGAAGTAGATCCGATGAGAGGAGTATCTGAGAACATTATCATGGGTCAACTTCCACGTATAGGAACAGGTATTTAACAATTGAGTACAGTAAATGGGTTGTAAATTATCATCTGTCCAACTACACGTGTATTTGATTTCATTTCTTCAGGATGTTTCGATTTGCTTTTGGATGCCGAGAAATGTAAAGCTGGTATTGAAATACCAATGGCAGTGGGTGCTGGAGTAATGGGAACTGCCGGAATGTTCTTTGGTAGTGTCGCCACACCGAGCATGAGCCCTCAAATGACACCTTGGATGGGTGCTACACCTGGCTATGGCGCCTCGAGCATGTCACCTGGTACGAACATTTTTTATCATTTTAAGTATCGAGAATATTTCACTTTATCAAGGCGATTTCTAAACAAACAAATTTTAATTTTTATTAACAGCATTAGGCAGTGGTATGACACCCGGAGGAGCATGCTTCTCACCATCAGGAGCATCAGATGCCTCAGGACTTTCTCCAGCATACTCTGCATACTCACCACAACCTGGAAGTCCTGGAAGTCCAGGACCCAGTATGAGTCCATACCCCATGTCTCCAGCAGGTGGTGCTTCGCCAAGCTACTCGCCTACGTCTCCTGCTTATCTACCAACGTCACCAAGTATAACACCGTCAAGCCCCAACTATTCGCCTACAAGTCCTACTTATTCACCAACCAGCCCAAACTATTCACCAACGAGTCCAAGTTATTCACCAACGAGTCCAAATTACTCACCAACGTCACCAAGCTATTCACCAACGAGTCCAAGCTACTCACCAACGTCACCAAGTTACTCGCCAACGAGTCCAAGCTACTCACCAACCAGTCCAAGCTATTCACCAACGAGCCCAAGTTACTCACCAACGAGTCCAAGCTACTCACCAACGAGTCCAAGTTATTCTCCGACCAGTCCAAGTTACTCGCCAACCAGTCCAAGTTATTCTCCAACGTCTCCGAGCTATTCAACATCGCCAAGCTACTCACCAACGAGTCCAAGTTACTCTCCAACGAGTCCAAGCTACTCGCCAAGTTCACCAAATTACACACCAGCTTCACCGTCGTATTCTCCAACGAGTCCAAGCTACTCGCCAAGTTCTCCACAATATTCGCCAGCTAGTCCAAGCTACTCACCAAGTAGTCCAAAATATTCACCAACGAGTCCATCGTACTCGCCTACATCGCCGTCGTTCGCTGGAACCTCGCCACAATACACTCCAGCGAGTCCAACGTACTCTCCAACAAGTCCAACCTACTCACCAACGAGTCCATCGTACTCGCCCAGTTCACCCCAACACACAGCGTCAGGTAGCACAAGATACTCACCCAGTAGTCCAAATTATTCACCTACTAGTCCAACGTACTCGCCAACGAGTCCACAATATTCGCCGTCGAGTACGAAGTACTCTCCAACCAGTCCAACATACACACCGACCAGTCCAAGCTACTCGCCAACGAGCCCAACGTACTCTCCGCCAGTGCCTGGTTACTCGCCGACAAGTCCCACGTATTCCCCGGCCTCACCAGCCTACGAAACAGACGACTAAGAAGTATTACGCGTATCTGTACGGATATTTGTTATTAAACGCATACTATGGACTAGGTATAAGTACGATAAGTTATAATTACCGCTACTATACTTTCAGCCCTCGATTTTCTAACCTCGTAAATATATACTTAGTGTATAAATTAATGCACGATTTTTATAATTCTCGCGTGATCACCTGCTAATGGTAATAGGTCTAAAGATATTTTCGTTTCCTTTTGTATATCGAAAAAGAGAGTATTGAATTGATGAGGTATGAAAAATATGTGAAATGGCGACGAAGAAAACGTTAACGTTCGATCATAATATCCACAGGATGTCAATATGCGAATATTCAAGATTCTCGAGCAGATACGGATCGTTTCCTCGATGAAAGTTCTAATCAACGAATTTGTTTTGAACAAAAAACTGATCGATATTGATCAAGAAATATTTTTTCTATCGTACACCGGCTCATATACTGTATCGAGACTCGTGTTATTTATAATTGAATTTTATATCCAACATAGATCCCAGACGTTCATATTTCATTCGATAAGGCGAGGCACATGGCTGTATATAAATCCGAAGGAGGAAACGCATTGTGGGTCTTCCTTCGTTGCTCTAGCCGCGTGTCTCGGTAAGCCATTTGCGTTCGATAGAGTATCGTGTTACGTTCCGTGCGGTATTCATCACCGCAAAACAGAAAACCGGTTCGCGGTGCGTGCATCGATGCCGAACAGTGTGAATTATTCCCCGTCATGAATCGCGAGAGACTGCCGTTGCTTTTCAAAGACGTCAACTCAGATCTGTCGCTTCTCTTCGCCACATTGTGCGTTATCGACATATTTGGCGTTTTTCCTATTATCGCGTTACCGCGCTCTATTGTGCAATGCGGTAAGTTTCATTCTTTCTTCTTTTAGCTGGTGTTTTTGTTTATTTTCTTCCCTTTTTCTTTTTCTTTCTTTTGGGTTTCACTATATGTAAGCAAGAAATAATGATGCGAGGATTGTAAATGTGTTCCATAATGGGCATGTGATTTCTTTTATTTTTCATTTTTTTTTACAAGTGATGTTGACGCTTGTGTGAATAGTTTATTTTTTATTAAGAAGTTAGTCTTTGTTCTTTGTGACACGCACCCATACACGTTAAGAAGGTCGATGGATTACGACTATA
>NW_017100515.1:974960-1049177 GCF_001263275.1 Habropoda laboriosa | reverse complement strand
TGTATCATAATAATTTTACCCGTTTGTTTCGTAAAGTATTTTTATTTAAAAGAAGAAAAAAAAACAATTTATATATATTTGACTTATTATATTCATCTGTTCAATGGCGATCATTGTAAAAGAGAATTTTAAACGCGAGGCGTCGTGTGCGAAAGTTGATCATTTCGAACGAAAATAAAGTTGATTAACTTGTTAAACCTTTTCTCTTTGTTATTCGATTCATCTCGAACTAGTGGTTGTTTTTGTTACATGATCATATTATCGTGATCATATATTTACATAATTTATGCATGAGACCGTAAAGAGGATTTCTTTTTCTATATGACCTAAGCTTCCGCTAATAAATAAAGCGTTACGCGTTACGTGAATTCTAGGATTATATGGAATCCCTTTGGTCCTTGTTGTGTTTGCTTTGCAAATTTACACGGCTGTTATTCTTGGCAAATCATGGATGATTGCAACCACTCTGGATCCCCAAATTTTGAGAAAAAATCGGTAAGGTTTATTTTTACCTCTGTTACTATTCAGTAATTTTTATTTGAGTTTATCTTACAGGAATCCCCTTGCAGCCGTGACCGAATTAACTTTGGGTCCACGAGCGAGAACCTTGGTCACTGTAATCCTAGATCTTACAGTTTTTGGTTGCAGCATACCTAATTTGTTGGTTGGTAAGTTAAAATGAGCTTTTAATGTGTATAAAAAAATGTATATGTATTCATTGCATATGAGTTTCAGCTTCGCAGAATTTCCAATTATTCGGATTAAAAGTTTCTGGGCAAAGGTTTGATTTGTCCTTTTGCTATTGGCTTCTAGTTGTGGGCGTACTTTTGTGCCCAATTATGTGGCTTGGTAGTCCACGTGATATGAAGTAATTAAAACTGAAATTTCTGCTAAATTATATTTTGTATATTTCAAATGTAACTTATTTAAATATAATGAATGTTTATAGATTTTTGGCCTTATTCTCTTGCACAATGGTTTTTTTTACGGCACTATTAATATGGTGGTGTATAATTACCGATAATCGAGAACTTGATGTTGCACCAGTACCTACGTCACCATCTTGGGACAAATTTATTTCCGGGTATATCCTTAAAAAAGCTATTAATTCTAGTTGTAGTTACTCATTTTTATTCAACGTTTATTGTTAAATGATTTTCTAGTTATGGAATGTTGGCGTTTCAATTTGATGTGCATCCAACATTAATGACCGTGCAAGTAGATATGCGTCGTCCTCAAGACATCAATAAAGCAGTTGTAATTTCTTTCTTAGGTATATTGCTCTTATAATTAAAACACTATTTCATGTTCTTGTTAATTGAATTACTAATTGATGATGCTATTCCTTATAGTCAGTGGTTCCTTGTTTGTCGTTACTACTAGCCTGACTGTCTGGAAATATGGAGCTAGTACAACAGCCAATGTTCTGCAAGTAGTTCCAGGAAATTTTGCAATGAGCGCGGCCGTTCTTTTTGCTGCTGTTCAACTTTGTCTTTCCAGTGCCCTTGGTCACTCAGCTCTGTTCCAAGATTTGGAAGAACAATATAATATTCAGAGAAGTAAGAAATCGTAATATAACAGAAAGTTAAATGATTGTGAGCAGAAATAACATTATAATTTGAGCCTAAAACAGATTTTGGATGGAAACGATGTGCCATAAGATCAGCCATTGTCTTCCTTGGAGTAGTTGTAGGAGAATCTGTGCCAAGATTTGATATTGTGATGGCTCTGATTGGAGGATCCTTAACTGGTCCATTAGTGTTCCTACTACCACCGTTAGTATATTCAAGAGCCATTGCTTTGAAAGCAAGATCCATGCGGCCTTTAACTCCTGAAGTGTACTCTGGTTCTGAGAGGCGTCGTAGCAGCGAGGGCATGTCAGCTGATCCAAGAATTCATTCAAGATCAATTTATTATGGTGTCCTAGGTGTGCCTAAAACTGAGTACCATCGATATTCTTATGTTTATTATGACGAGTTTGATGATGAATTCGAGGGAATCATGGATTGTGAAAGCGATACCATAGTCTCTGGGGAAGCCAATGAAGAATTTTTAATGACAAACAGAGCTCACGATGGTAAACCTATATTTGTAGATGCCAGCCGACCTATTAGGATTTATAAAAGCGTGGTAACTCCTGAGGAACCGATTTCGAAGTCAACAATGCGATGCAATTGTCGAAGATGGAACGATTGGCTCGGTTATTTAATTGTATTGTTTGGTATCATTGTCACTATCTCTTCGACGTATATCAACATTAAGAACACGATACGTTATGTACAATTCACACCGCCGTGCATCGTGAATGTCACTGTAGTACAAAATCCTGTATAAAGTATAAGTATTTTATGCTGAGAAAGAAAGAAAAGTTGCACACAATTTTCTGCATTTTTTACGGATATTTTAAAAGTAATTCTAGGAGTAAGATAGTTTTTCTACCTTTATATATACATTTTGTAAACTTCTGCTAATTAAAGCTATGTAAACGATTTTCTGTTTTAATGTATTTAGGTTAATTTTGCAAGGTATAACCTATTTTTAACATAAAAAAATGTACGATTCATTTTTTATGGTTTTAATGCACTATAAATTATTTTCTTGTTTCCCACTTTCTCATCAAATTAATTTCATAATCAATTTAAATTCTCTGAAGCCGCTTTCTCAGTTCCACGAATGGCCGCAATGTGGCAGCATCGTACTGATAAGAATTCGCACTCAATGATAAACACGTGGACTTTCAAATTTAAGAAATTAATATTTCCCTAATATCACACATCTATTTAAATAAATTAAATAAAAAATATAAAATCATTGTGCAATATACACGTGTTTCCGGACAATAAATATCACAAGAATCAGCTGATATCGCACTAATACTTAACTGTGAAGGTTACCTTGAAAAATCATCTGAATGCATATACATATGTACTTCCTCCGCGTAACCTTGTTAGTTTTATGTCTACAAAAATATGCATCTACATTGAAACATTATTTTTAGAATAAATTATTTAATCTACTTGTTATTGTTATAGCTTGACAACTTTAACATCCACATAGAAAATGAAATCGATTATTTAGTAGCACTATATAATGTGTCTCGTATTTTACAGTAGTTATTCCTATTATTAATATATTTTATTTTTGCACGTGTTTCATGCACGTGGTTCATTTTTAATTTCGTTTCTTCATTTATCATTGCAGACGACTCATTACGTCATATTGTCCAACATTTCTAATGACGATCGTGGAAGGGATACGAATAAACCTGTGACGTTTACGTACCAGGTCTTACGATACTGTCCGCGCCATACGAATGATCGGTTCCCGTTGGATCCATTTTATGTGTTAACTTCAGTTCCCCATTTATTCGTTCAATTTCGACCACCGATTAATAAAAAATAGTTAAAAATGATACCAAGCTGCATCAGAAGTATGGGTGCCCAAACGTCGAAGCGAAATGTGAGTACATAATCTAATGAACGACAAATGACCTCTAACTAGCTACTTGCCAACACGTTCCATGCCAGTGTATTAGTATAATCTTTTAATCGTATAATATTCACTTCGGGTCTTACAATTGAACATTCATTCTTTTATTTTTTTATATCTCCTCCTGGTGTCTTACCAGTTTGGCAGTTGGAACGAGGTAATTATTCGTATAGATTTATTCATGTGTTTATTATGATCGAAAATCATAATTTCTTTTCTTTATATCGCATCGTGTTGAATTCCTCTTACTTTTTTTAAATTTTCTTTCTCCACTTTTCGCGAGTTCGTTAAGATCATGGTGTGATTACACATAAAATCACAGAGCCACTGTGCGTTTTTTCAATTTTGTGATTCTACAAGCTTTTAGCATATAAGTAGAAACTAACTATACATTATATTCTTTCTTTGTTTGACTATTTATTTTCTTTTGCATATTTTTGTGAACCAAAACAACTTATGACATGAATGTCGTATGTCATTTTGTAAAACAAAGTATAAGAAGTGTATTTGCATTATGGATTTGTAGGTGATATCCTTCTT
Source organism: Habropoda laboriosa (assembly GCF_001263275.1). NCBI lineage: Eukaryota > Metazoa > Arthropoda > Insecta > Hymenoptera > Apidae > Habropoda > Habropoda laboriosa. The sequence goes on along the minus strand of NW_017100515.1, from coordinate 1,045,148 downwards.
CTTCAAGAAAAATAATTATGCCACAGAAGCTACATTTGAAACAAAACCTTTTCGACTACATAAATTGGACAATGGACCTTCCAATAAAATCACTATTACCAAAGATGAAGCTGTGGATCTATATAAACAGTTACATACAATCCGTCGTATAGAAACAGCTGCAGGAAACCTCTACAAAGAGAAAATTGTCAGAGGTTTCTGCCACTTGTATTCTGGTCAAGTAAGAATAATTTTACTTTTTTTTAATGATAAAAAAGTTTGATAAAACTTTTCATTAATCAGAGGTGTTTATACTTTTGTTTGGTAGGAAGCTTGTGCAGTTGGTATGAAGTCAGCTCTTAGACCACAAGACTGTGTAATCACTGCTTACAGAGCTCATGGATGGACTTATTTAATGGGGATAGAGCCATTTGGTGTTTTAGCTGAATTAACTGGTAGAAAAGGTGGAAATGCAAAGGGTAAAGGTGGTTCTATGCACATGTATGCCAAGAACTTTTTTGGTGGAAATGGCATTGTTGGTAGCCAAGTAAGTATTAACTGTTGAAACAATTGAATCAACTATCAACATAGCATTGTTACAAAAAACAAGTTCATAGGTACCATTAGGAGTTGGAATTGCTTTTGCTCAAAAATATTTGAATACTGGAGGTGTGTGTCTTACACTGTATGGAGATGGTGCAGCTAATCAGGGACAAGTATTTGAAGTATACAATATGGCCAAATTGTGGGATGTTCCTTGCATCTTTATATGCGAAAATAACGGATATGGTATGGGTACTAGTGTTGACCGTGCTTCTGCAAGTACTGAGTATTACACAAGAGGAGATTATGTACCTGGAATTTGGGTTTGTTTGCACATGTAATAATTTAATAGTAATGTGATTGTTTTATAAATTACAATAATTAAATGTTTTATTAGGTGGATGGTATGGATGTACTTGCAGTTAGGGAAGCTACCAAATTTGCAGTAGATTACTGTACATCTGGTAAAGGTCCCATTATCTTAGAAACTGTAACTTATAGATACAGTGGACACAGTATGTCTGATCCTGGAACTAGTTATCGTACAAGAGAGGAAATTCAAGAAGTAAGGCAGTCCAGAGATCCCATTACTGGTTTCAAGGAACGAGTACTGAATGCCAATCTTATTACCGCGGAAGAAATAAAGGTAAATTTAATCTTACTAAAGTCTTGTGCCAAAAGTGGAGGTTTATTTAAAAATAATGTTATTCTTTACAGGCGCTGGAGAATGATATAAGAAAAATAGTAGATAGCGCTGTGAAAGCTGCGAAGGCGGATACTGAAATTCCATTAAGCGAACTTACTGCTGATATTTATGCCACTTGCGCAGAGAAGAATATTCGTAACATTACTCCGTTCAATCCTTTGCCACACTCAAGGCTAGGACCAGCTGTGCCCTGCCATTAAAAAAATTTGTAGTCTGTACAAAATCTCGTAAGGGATATTCTCCTAAAGTTGAGCAAGAAAATAGTAAATCTTTGGAGCACCTTTTCGTTTATTACTTTATAGTTCAGTTGTATATATACAAACTGTATATTTATTTTATTTATAGATGTATAATAATACCGTGAGAAAGAGATTCAACGTTTCAGATCGATTAGTACATAGTAATATTCACTGCCACAATTGCAGCACCAGTGATTTTACATGTACATAAATACACTATACTTACAATCATAGATCAGAATAGTAAATGTATCAAACTTTGTTCAAAGGACAGAATCTTGTTATTCTTTTATTCTTGGTAGGAGATTGTACGATTGTACAAAATAATTGTAGATATGCTCATGTATCACACATGTTTATCGCCTTACATTAGTAAAATAAATGAAATTTATAGTAACTTGTAAAATAGTACATTTTATATGATTTCATATAATGAATAACATGCTTCTTTCGACAATAAAAAGTATAAAAAGTACTAATATGCAATTAAAGTGGATGCGTTTCATTCAGAACTGAATAAAAATCTTTATAATTTTGTTGAATCGATTTAAAATTTAATTTTAGAACACATCAATGGATAACTTCGCAGTAGTAATGCATTTATGAACACATTGTTGGAATCCATTTTTCTATCCTTGTTCTATCGAATTCGGGTTGCTTGGTGTCATTCATTTGATGCGATTTGTGTAAACACTTTCCTTTAAAGATCACGTTACTAGGTACGAACGTTGTGCCAGTCTCACATTGACAACGGTTTGGTGAAGAAGAAGGAATAATGTCCGCTACAGGAGGTTGTGGTGGTGTTTGCACAATTTTGCAAAAACTTGGCTTGCAACCGGTTACAAAATGTAGCCTCGTAAAATTTTACGCTCCCGCTTTCGGTGTCGCCTCGTATTCTGCACTGTCTCTTAACGTGATGAATCCAGGTCTTGCCGTCAGGTAAGATAGTTAGAAATCCATTGAGTTTTCAAACGTTAACCTTTATCTTTGAACACGAGTGTTTCATCATTCTTGAAATGTTACGTAATATTCAAAGTCAAATATTCATTCATATATTATGTGGAATAATTCAAAAATTTTAACTGAAATGCCCGTTTTTTTCTTTTAAAAGGGAACGACTATGTTAAATTTAAGTGTCATGGCCTATTTATAACATTGTCTGATTGATATAAATAAGTTTCGCGATCTATAGTTTTGCACATATATAGAAAATATTTAGTTTATGAATTAAATTAAGAACATTAGGATAAAATATTATTATTTCTGTTATGTATTTGCAGAATCTTTCCAAAGAAAGACATAACAAATTTCTTATTGGGAAGTGCTCTCTTAGGCACTGGTTCTTATATTTATACTCGTGATCACATGAAAAATGCACCTCCAAGTGTAAGAGTTTTATATAGGTAAGACTTCTTAATTTTAATACATTTGAATTCTGTAAATGCATCATATTACTAAATTCTCTTTTTATAATTTTTACAGTGCTGCAGGTGCTGTATTGCTAAGCTTTGGATCCATTTTAGTATGGGCAGTACTGCGAACCTTTTTGCCAGCTAATCCTACTCTGTGCACAATTGTTGGTATTGGTTCTGGACTTACATTTGTTAAGGTTGGTTCCAGTTATCTGAGCTTTGTTGATGGACAAATACCGAAGAAGTAGATCAAAGGAACTTTTGTAATCAGTGTATGATCATTGTGTACCAAATGCAACTAAACAAAAAATTTGCAATAATACCTTACAATATAGTGAATTACATTGAACCAAAGACAAAGAAAAAACATGTAACATGAAGCAAGGAATTCTTAAATATTTATAGATGTTTATATTTTCTATGACCTTGGCTCTATAAATGGCTGAACATTATGAACCAAATTGTGTTGAAAATAATTACAAACTGCTTTTATTTTCTCTCTATTAATTATTTTCAAGAGCTGACAATTATTAACTTAAAGGCTACATAAGGTAAAAGTCAAAATATTGTTATTGTATTTTACATGTAATGTGTAAACAATGAAATGTGGCTTTCTGGAATGCAAAATATACCTCACATTCTATATTAGTGTTATTGCAAATGCATATGAAATTATGACTTATATGTTAGAGTATGAAAAAAAAAGAAGAAAACTTTCTTCACAATTTGAAGTGTCTTTATAACATGACTGCATTTTTGAAGACATATATTATCTTCATCCAAGTAACTTATTAGCAGTAATGGTAGAGATGTGCAAATTTCTCAACAGTTTTAATAAATGTTGTACTAGTAATAAAATTAAAAGGATTTTGTGTCACAAGTATTGTATAAGTTGTATAGTTTCTAGTAATGAGCGTAAGTATAACACCTTAGAAACCAATTTTTGGACTTAATTTTGACTGAAGAAAGGTGTATGATTTACGAAAATATACGCGAGCACACACCACAACAGAAAATTGTATCATTTCTACAATAAATTCTGTTGCAAGTTTAAACTGGTACAGTTTATCAACATATTTTTTTACTTACTAACAAGAAAATGACAAACTTTTGTATTTTGTTATCAAATTCTTTTTTATTTCATTAGTAAATTTTGCAGTATACAAAATAGAATTGTGTATGATAATGTGTGTTGGTATTATTTGCTCAAAGATAATTATATATACAGGCCATTCATATCATGTGTTCATATAGTATCATTTACATGATATTGTGAGTAATGATAATAAATAATAAAGATGAACAATAAGTATTTAAGACACACAAAAACATGTTTGAGTAGTTTATGTTTGTGTGATCTTAGTCACAAACTTAATTGTACTATATGAAATTATTATGTATTACTAATTACTTTGTATACATATAATGTTAAAAACTATATATGTGACAAAATTGTGGAAACTTTGACAGGTACGAAATAATCGTCTAAAAGGCACACGCTACTTTGTTTCATGTGTTTAATTTATTACTTTATGTATATATTGTGAAAAATATAATTTATCTTTGAAAATTGATTCTTTGGTTTGGAAAAATAGAATTTGTATGTCATTGAAGTATCTTTATAAATAGCGGTGTACCTGTCACATTACCCCGATTCGCATACAAATGAACAAGATACATGATATTCCAAACATTTATAGAATGTGTAGTTCCCTATGTTTTAATGCGACTCCATTGTCTTCGCACGATACCATGGTATCATTCCTATTGACGCTCAACGTAAATAATCATGTAAAAAAAGGCGAGTACGTAACGGATATTGTAAATATCTAAAATTATTAAAACGCGATCAATCGTATATTAACGCGACATTCTGACATTTGCCCTTTCTAAATAGGAAAGAATCGATCTTTGATAATCCTAGAACATACTTCATTTCGTTACTATATCCTGCAATATGCATATTACGTGAGCACGCATTTAAATATTCGTACAAACGGTTAAGAAATATCTTTTTAGTTACAATATAAAAGATACCGTCTGATATGGATATTCCATATAGTTCATATTACATTAAAACAAAACAAAAAAATAAGTAACGCGATTTCAGGGTTATACTCGTGAATCGTATCACATTTGGCCGTTCAATATCAACGGTAATAGTTTGTTGGTGTTTCAGACACGTTCCCACCGTACTTTATAAATGCCCTAGTTCACCATCTGTGCTTGTACAAATGATGTGACACTTGCATAGTACGTACGGAACATGAATATTATTCTTCTTTCGTAGGTCGAACCATAAGTTTCACAATACTGTCCTTTCTTCGTCGAAACTTTTTTTTTACTTTCCTGTCTTTTTATGCTTCTCAAAGTAGTAAGTGAATTCTAAGAAGGAAAGGTTCAACATTGTCACGTTCAAATTCTGATAAAAAATCAGGTTTGTTTGGGACATAACAAGGTCGAATCTTACCTTATATGTAGCACGGTTGGTAGATCCTTTAAAGTAAGTGCCAATCAGAAGACATCCGTTCCATAACGGAATTATTGGCGCCTTAGTCAAAGGATTTACCCCCGTGCAAATGATCTTTAGCTTCGATTTGTATGCGATGCTGTCTCGTTATTACTACTTCTGAGGGTGGTGTCGGTTGGCGTCTTCATCGTCGAGGATAAAATGTTGCTGACTGCCTCTGCGATGTTTTTCGTCAGCCTATCAATCGTGTCTGTGAGTATTTGTTCGCCCGTTTTATTCATGTGCGTGTGCTCATGGGAGTCCAACTCGTGATCGTGGTCATCCTCGTGATGATGCTCCACCTTGTGGCCGAGCACGTGTGCATGACCGTCGGATGAATGTGAGTGAGAATGAGAGTGAGAATGCGCAGCTGTAAATAAAGGAAACAATGTTAAGATAAGTTTATTTTTTAAGCATTATCTTCTTGTTTATTAGACGTTTATAACGTTTTCGATGGACAACTCTTAGAAACAAGACAATTGCAACACAGTTGTTGCTGTTTGTGATTAGAGATAAATTGAAAAATGCCTTGTTATCTGAAACGTCGATAAGGTAGAAATTCCTAATGAGCAGGTGATAAAATCTAATCTGCTATTTGAAAATGATCCATAGTTAGAAAGATAACGTTGATCTTTTGTCGACATAAAATGTTCTTTATCGTTTCTTATACGAAATATTGAATATTTACGAAAGTTAAAACTATTTTGCACAAAGATTTTCGAGAAATATGTATTTAAAGATGTCGCATGTTACGGTAAGGGAGCTATCTACGAATTTCTACTAAATGGTAATGACAGATCCAGACGTGATGGATAGTTAAGAAAGCGGTCGAAAGTCGGTTGAATTATTCACTGTCCTACGTTGCAGGTCATTGCCATAGGTGGAGAAAGCCCATGAATAACCAGTTGTTTTTTTGTAGAGTATTGTTCTTCGTGAAAAATATTCCTTAGTTCCTCGTGACCATAATTAATCGTAATAAGTGAGTGAGAATTCTTATTGAGGTTATGATGCAATTTAACAAAAAAAAAGAAAAAAAAATGAAATCTGTTTCATTTAAAAGGAATATAACATAAATATGTATATGAATAATGAAAAAGAAATAAGACAACAAAAACTACAATATTAAAAAAAGTTAAGCTTAACGAGGTTAATGACTGACAATGTAAAATGGCCTATAAATTGTTTACGGGTTACTGAATATTATGCTTGTTTCTTCCTGAATCAAACAGTGTAACCTGTCGCTTCATCTCCTGTATACACCTTCACTGTCGATTGTATATCGTGAAATCAAATTACATAATGGGTGATACTTCCGTAAAACATAGTTGTTATTATGAATTTTTCACAGGTCTTGAGTCTAGACCTCTTAAGTAACTCGCCTGCTATTATTAAAGTGGATGGCAAACGCATTCCAAGCGCCTGATAAGTATGCATTCAGTCATGCACGGAAAGGAGACTACACCTGGCACATACATGTGCTGAAAATTTGCTATGTATTATGAAATGTGCAACTGTTGAAATACTTTGGAATCTTACTTAACATCCAACGGATCATTAACGACATTTCATAGTATTAAAAAAAAAGCATTAGTGATCTTATATCTCTCTTTAACATTTGTTATTGAATCGTCGATAATTTTTGACAGAAATGAAAAACGTTACTACGAAAGACAGATCGATCAATTGGCCTCCCGGTCGATTTCTTTCGATCGTTGACAGGCACCCTATCGCGCGTGCGCGCGTTTACGGGTATGTGCGTCTGTTATTCAAGAGTCCAGCAATGATCGAGTCGGTAATAATATCACGTACTTTTCGTGAATTAATAGGTTAATAGGTACATCCGAGTTTTATCTGGTGGCGTGCGTCGTGACGATTCCTCGCACGGCGGACAATGTTGCCGCGAAGCAGAAGTTCACTGCACGTTCGCCCGCCACCGTTATCAGAGTCATTAACCTAATTGCAATTGAGAGATGTCGTGTGCTGGAGCGTTGTCGTGCAACGGAAAAAATAAAGCCGGACACCGAGTGGAGAAAACGAGAAGTCTGTCTGAGAATTCGTGTAATCAGTCATGTAGACAGATTGAAATAGCCTATCTAAAGGGAACGTGAATGCAAACTACCCACATTACGCGTAAATCATCGAGCAAATGGTATGCAGTGACGAAACAACCTCACGTTTTTCTACTTAACGTCGTGGATTCTGATTTTTGTCAGACATATCTTAATTCCAGTCGATAACACATCTATCTCTGTTTGTAACAGTGTGTATTGAACAGCAAGTTAAATCTCGGTACACATTGACGATGAAATGATAAGAATTCAAAGACTAAAGCTATTCAATTTAAAGGCATCGATGAATCAACGTGGTCCTTCCTCGACGAGAGATTAAATATACGAAAAAAGAAGAAGGAACGATATAGGTTATATACAGTCTGATTTCTTAGAGTTTTCGTGGCCGTGACTTTTTAGACGTTGCTATTCGACTGCTCGCTGAATCAATAGGCAGACGTCGTTTCCACGTGCTACGAGAACACGTGGGTGGTGATTGCATCAAGGACGTACCGGCAATAGGTTTGCACCGACGTTGATAGATTCGGAAAACGGAGATGAAAGGCTGCCAAAACGATGGTTGATAGTAATGGACATTACGAGCAATTAACTTGACAACAGGGTTTAGCGAAGAAGAAGAGTTGGAGGAATTGAAATCAAATATTTCCGTATGTACAAGGTGGTACATACAAAATGGATCCCTTGACTGCAGGTCAATATGAAAACTTATTAAATACAATTATTTATTTTTGGTAACTTTTTATTACCAGTGAAAGAATTTATTTTTTTTTTTATTTCATTTAAACTTGGGACTTTCATGAAACAGATCAATTAAAAAAGAAGAAAGAAAAGAAGATATAAGTAACAGAAGAAATGCATAGATCTCTCAGGGATAATCAATTATGGTATTCTTTCACCATCAGATTCTGACAATGGATAATTGTACGACCTCGTCATTGATCAGACAGAAAGAGAAGGGGGAAAAAAGCGATGCCCACGGAAATCAGTTTCCGTAATTAAATATCAGCGCCCGACACGCTTCAACAACGGACGATCATCCGGGAAACACTCACTGGTGATTTGTAGGCCCAACATCAGCATGAACCCGACAATTATGGCGGTCAACTGTAAGAGCCCACTTTTCTCGTTAGCTCTCTCGCGTGCCAGCACCTCGAAGAAAACCACGTAGAGCAACGTTCCAGCTGCCATTCCTTGTAATATCGTTGGAGTAGGTCCAAGGTTCTCACTATCATTTTTAAAATGACCAAGAGCCAATCCAACGGCAATTCCAATCGGTGTGACCATTGAAAATATCGTCAGGTAGCCAAGGGTAGTCCTGGTGGTGGCTCCAGCGACGTACAGTTCCATTCCAACGCAGAAAGAGATCACCAATTTGTGTGTAGCTATGGCAGCGGCTAGATAAACTACAGAACCAATGGATGGTTCTAGACCAACTGCTAAACCTTCGAAAATAGCGTGAAAGGATAAAGCTAAGACCGTCAAGAGTCCCTGTATTGAAGTATTCTTTGTCATAACTGTATGTTTGTGTTCATGATGCTTCAGTTTAGGATAATGATTCAATTCTGCATCAGACGGGTGTCTCATATTATTCTGAGGGCTGTGTTCAGTGGAAGACAGTCCTGTAGGCGAAGATAGAACGAATATTGCTGGTAACATCTTATCTGGTTTGCCATCATGAATATCTTCCAGGTCTTGCTGTATGGATCGTTTGTTCAGATCATTCTCGCTGTCCTCCAGATCGTCGTTACCCTCCTTCCAAGTGGACCTGATCGTAGTGGACATCGTGGTTGTTGAGCCGGTCGATACAGTCGTTGATGCACCTGTCTGATTGTTGCATCTACGCACGGACACTGTCCTATAGAGGAGCGCCTCCGATGACTCGGGTTTTCCCGTCAGCGCTGCGTGCACCGCCTCCTCAACGAAGTAGACGAGGAAGAATCCGGCACAGAACAACAGCTCAGACAGGCTGAGCGTGCCCAACGTCGGTAACTGACCGTTCGTTTGATGCCTTTCCACGCTGATGCGGACCTCCGGGGCTAGGTGCAGGAAGGTGGTGAACAGGAGTACTCCTCCGCCAAAACAGAGCAGCAACGACGTGTGCAAGCCCTGGGGATTACACGTTATCCTCTAATTTGTTGAACGTCTCACGTTGATAGTTATTAGGACAGTTGTTGTGTAGGGTTTGATAAGGTTGTCTCTGATTTAATCAATATTAAATCAGCTTGCAAGGGTTAATTTTTTGTTGAGGGATTTGGAGGAATGACTGTTGGACGCTCGACGAAGTTTGTTTAATCCTCTACTGATGGGATCATAAGATAAAATAAAAGTAAAAACAAAAGTAAAGAACGTGTAAGAGAAAATTACTGCTTGCTAAGACTTTCTAAACTAGAGACAATACGAGGGAACAATTTAAACTGTCTTACTGAAGTTTCTTCACTGTACTCAGTGTACAATAACTTATACTTTGTTCCCTCAGTTGAGGATTAAATTATTAAACGTTTCTAATAATTTATCACTGAAGTACCGAGACAATTTCATACATTCGGAACGTACTTGTGAATCCGCTGCAGATCTCGAGATAGCGCTGGAGGAGGACGCGTTCGAGACCGAGGTGGATGTACAGGTACTGGAATTGTTGGAAATTCCGTGGTGCCGTTTTTGACGATGATTCATCCTGTAACGTCCGATAATCAACGGCAATATTCCCAGGAGCAGGGAGCCGAAGCCGAGACCAATCATCGCTCCAATCTTTGCTACCAATAGAACCGTAGACGTCGTTGCTTCCTCCATCTCTATTTCCCCTCTCTATTGCTCAACGGCAAAAGGTAAATTCCAATTCAAAGAGGACTTCCTTTCAATTTCTCTTATTCTCCAAGGCAAACGATAAACGTTGACGTTCGTTCAACGTTCAGATTCTTCTTTCTTGATATCTTTTCTGATTACCACTTCACTGTGTCCTTGTTCCTTACATCATCCTCAATTACCATCTCGTACACCAAGCTCCTGGTGTCTCAAACTATTCTTCTCTGTCCAAGCAGCCAATCCACCAAGGATATCCTCACTTTTTCACTTAACACACGCACCAGCGAACGCCGTCCAAATAGCAAGACCATCAGGATATCTTCAGTGTCAAATAAAACAAAATCAAGCTTCTCTCTCACACTACAACATCCTATCATTTCAAATTCATCGCATCCCTATCAAGAAGAACATCCTACAACTCTGCCTATCTACCTTCTCCACCAGCTGAGATCAAACTAAAAAACCTACAAATACACTCTGTATTCTTATACAGAGGAATACGTCTCTAAATTCACTCTATATTATTTCATTAAAAGCAATTAATATCTCTATGTTTCAACGTCGCAACACAATGAAATTTCCACGGGAAATCGCGTGTCCCGGATCCAGGCTGATGCTCTTGCCTCGTGTCGCAACGCTCAACTTTTCTCTTTGAAAGTGCGAATGGACGAGGCGTTTTGTTACGAAACGTCGTTTCCACCGCTACGTGTACTTTGGATTTCGCGATGTATTCTCTGCTTCTGCGAAGCACAAGGAAGATTCATGGGAACGAGAAGCGTTCAAGTTAGCACGAGCGAGCGACAGCCGGGTCCACGCGGTTCGACGGTGAATCGGACACTCCAGGGCTGGTTGGCCACTCGACTCGCAATCCCCTCGCGTCTTACGTAGCGCACCGTTTCCTGCTCTCTTCCCCTTCCAACCAGCCGATCGTTTCCCCAACCAAGCCCATGATGCTCTTCTCTCTCTCCTTCCTCCGTTGTATATTGCCGCTATCGCTGTGTGCTCGTTGCGTGTCGCAGCCGGTGTGTATGTAAATAGTCCTCGCAGGTACATGAACTCGATGTGTCTGTTGGTAACCCGATGGCAAACGCGGTTCGCGGATACCGTTTTGTGAATGTAACCGATGGAAGAAGTATAGTTGAGGACGGGTCAGGTGTCAAAACAAATATGTATATGTTTCGAGCATTTGAACTGGAGATTGACAGAATTCTGGGAAAATAAGAACCTGAAATCTTAGACAGTGGTGTAGTATCTCGTATTTCACAACAGTTGCTGTGTATTCTAGTTTCGAAGAAAAAGTTTATGAAAAGAGAAAATATCAAATATATTACAATGAAATTTCAAGAAAGTTGTCATTGGTGAAAGTGTATATTATCAACGAGGAAAAAAAATGTGATTAGATTATACACGGAGCATTGTATTTGAATTTACGACCTTGTTACATTTCTTCCACCGACTACACATATACCGAGGTCCGCGAAGGAGAATGAATGATTGACAAGCATCGCGTGCTTGAGGTGTCTGTGGCAGGAAGGCAATTGTTGCCTTCATTGATCGGTGGATCGATCGGCCGCGATGCTGAGTGTGCTTGGCACCTTTAGAGAAGCTGGGAAATACTGGATAGCGGTGTTGGATTGAAGGTGAACTTAATTAGTAGTTTTAGGTAATTATTTGGTCACGTTTAAAGGGATAGGGATTAAGAATTATTTTTTCTTTTTTTTTTTTTTAGATAGTAATTTACAATGTTTGATTCATGAAGTGTTAAATTTTTAGTTTGGAAATATAAGGATCAGGAAAAGAGAGAACTATAAATGATAAATAGCAGAAATATTTTTTGTACTATGTAGGTTTTATAATTTATTCAACTTGCAAATTTTGCAACTCGTGTTACTTTCAAACTGGAAGCAAATATTTCACGTCCTTTGGTCATAAAAATGGCGAAACTATTTAACTAGGAATCGATTCAGGTTGGAATCTCTGGGGATAGTCTTTTTATAGCAGTTAAATCAATTCTAATTCGATCAGGTTTGCAACGTAAACGTCCATGTCGACCATGAATTAGGCATGCTGGTACGTAAATGGATGAAGCTGGTCGCATGGGGAAAGGCGTCTCGATAATAGCAATGCGGAGTTGAATCATTGGCGCAGAAAAAGCTACTGTTTCGCCACGCGGATTATATACCTCTATATTACGCTTGTATTTACACACGTGAATTTTCTGATAGTTTTACGTTTAATCAAATGGAAATTTAATATCGACGATAAATTATTCGACTATCGTTTAATTAATCGTGCAACGCGTTATTTTATTGCAATTGATAGTTTCATAATCTCTATCGTTAATTTTGAAGTACGTGTAAGCCAGGAAGCTTATTTTCATACTGATAATAATGATTACTAGGATTACCAGTTCCATTGTTATTACTAAATAGGCATTAAAATAATTTAAATGTAATTTCAAAATTAATCTGAAAATTAACCTTAACACGAAACTTCTTTGAAATAACTTTCACATGTTTTCTCCCTTTCAACAGCAACGACATCTCGAACATTGACCTCAATGCGTCAGCTTCTTACTCTATTAAATTTAAATTGTGCGCTCAAGCGGCCGATAACTGACTATTGACCACACTGGCAATCGATAAGTGTCAAACGAAGCGATAGTTTCGGCTCTTGCAATTGTGGTGCCGTTCACGACCCCCACATTCGTAATCACGTAATTTACTTTAATTTATTGTTACATGGACTAGATAACCGTAAGGCAACGATGTTTACAGAGGAAAGCTTTGATCACTGGTCGAAGCCTTTAATTACCAGATCAGTCAGTTTCTTTTATTGCACGCTAGATTCATTGCTTATTACGGTTAAAATGTTTCTCGTATTGTTGCGGCAAACGTTTATGAAAAGTCTCTAATCGAGGAACGATAATTTCAACTTTGCGCCTAACCTTCGACTGTTTGCATTGAACTCGACTACACGGAATTTTCAATTGTGTACTAGAGTTTGTCCTAGGGATACTCTTAAGTTTTAGCTGAGAAGAAATTTTATACTCACTGATTATCTGCAGGGCAAACATCACGACGAACCCAAAGAGAATCGATAAGTATTGAAGGAGACCGCTTCTATGCTCGCGGAGAATCTCGAAGAATACCACGTATAATAACGTGCCAGATGCTAAACCCTATTACATATACAATACACATTAGTTTTCATTTACTACACTTAATTTTTATTGTAACACTTAAGTATTTTTTAAACATCAACTTAGAGAAGTATAGAAATTTGAAATAAAAAAGGGCGATGGTACCTGCAGTAATACAGGAACTATGCCATTGGTGGCGGCGCTTTCCCCACCAACTAGAAACATTCCTATACCGATCCCTAAAGGAGAAACGACCGCGAATGTGCAGACATAGATCACCGAAAGATACCTCCTAGTTTTGGAGGCTATTAGCTCCACGCCAATGCAAAATGCTATCACGAATTTGTGTGCCGCCACTGCCACAAACATGTACCTGGAAGCGAAATCAATATATTATCAGTTTCCTTGAATACTAAATATGTTATGTACGAAATTATTCGACGCCTATTATCAGTTTAAATATTTCAATATGAGAAGAGAGTTTGTGCTACGTAAGGAAAACAAGATAATGTTGAATGTTCAGCCTTTTGTTAAGCAAGAGACAATAGATTGTTGGACTGGTAACTTTTATTATCTGGCAAAGTTTCAATTCGCATAGTTTTGTTGTGTTTATTTAACAAATCAAAGAGCTAAGATCAATCTAATTCTTCGAAAAAAAATTATTTCAGAAATTAGATTCTGTTGGGTATTTGCACAAGTTTTGCTTTCATTTTTTTTATGTAAATTTCACTAATATCAATTCAATTTAAGATGATTTTGAAAAATGTGAATATTGTGTTTTTGTCTATGTCTGTACATAGTCAAATCACGTTTTACCGTTTATCAGAAAACAAACATACCAAACGTAAGAGGCTGAACTTTCTAGCCCGATAGCGAGTCCTTCAAATAATTCATGCACGGATAAACCCAAAACTATTAATAATCCTCGTAGAGAGCTTATTATGAACTCATTTTTCTCATCCATTATAACTGGTAAGTGATGCGAATGGCCGTGGCCGTTACTGCAACAATGAATATATTTTCATTCCCTGTAATTTGCATACTACATACTCATAACACCCGGTTAAAGAATATCCTCTTTCTTACTAGTGTGAACGTCCGCTGGCGCAATTTGGCGGTGTTTTTCCATCTTCAACCAATTCATTGGTGCTCCTACTAACGTCCTTGTTCGAACTTTCTTCTCTATTGACCTTCCTCGCTCTAATATACGTGTGCACTGATTCTTCCACCAAATACATGATAAAGAACCTATAGAAATATGTGAATTAATAAATTTTAGCCTTAAATTATATATTTTATTGTATGCTTTTTACGTTTCTTGTATTATTATGCAATTTACCCGGTACAAAGAAACATCTCGGCCAATGAGAAAGAAAGTTCAGGAAGTTTGCCTTCTTCCGTCAGATGTTCGACCCCTTCCTTCACTTCCGGCAGTAGATGAAGAAACGTCGTACAGAATAGAACTCCACCGCCAAATCCCAGAAGCACGCTGACCAGTTTTATTGACCTACCGCAAGGAAGTTAGTTTTTAACATGACTCTAATTTATCGACATGTTTCTTCGACTCTTACGTCATGGGGGTTATCTTTTTAATTATTGCACACATGAAACTATGTATGTACCTTATAATCATCGTACTGATAATAAAATCCGCAAATCCTGAAGTCTAAGGTGTTTACTTTCGATGTATGTAACGTGACCAACATTTAAGTAGGTTATCAGTTTTCTAAATTCATGTCTGCATTGAAGTACATATAATTGTAGGTAAATAATTTCAGGCATTTAAATAATCGCGTAAAAACGTGGAAAATGTTTGACAGGTGGAGATAAAAATTAAATATTGTTTTTGTTTTTTTTAGTTATGTCAGGGGGAAACATCGATACCTAGGATTCTCAACATCGGTGGTGTTCCATTTCAAGCACTTTGCCAGTTGCATCGGTAGAATGCCCATGCAAATGCTTACTGTGCACAAGATGACCATAGTGACCCCCTTCGCGATCAGTACGCTCGACGTATTCCCATCATCGTGATGATGTTCCTCCTCTTCCTTCTCGTGATACGACTGTATGGTGGTTAGGAGTCTATCCATAAGCGAGCTATCTTTTAACAGAGACATCTTTCCCCTTATCGACAGTCGAGATGTTCTGAAAACAATGGATACAAATGTAATTTACATACGATTATCCATAGAGCTAACATTTTCTAATACGTTAACTTCAAACGTAAGTCAGTACCCTATGGTGGTCAATGTCTTCTTACAAGATTGACAATATTTAAAACGTAATAAATTGAAGAAAAGATTAGATTAATTTTTTTTTTCTCTCATTAAAACATTACGCAGGAATGAATTTTTAAATAATAAATGGCGAAATATTCGTCGCTGGAGCACTAACCGTCTTGTACGTCGGTAATGTAACGTACAACATATTTAAAAATAATTCACAGATTTTTAACTATTTTCTACATCCATTTTCCGTTGTCACTGTTTCTTTTTTTATCGAATTGTACAATGTCCACGATTTTTCGATTATATTTAGAAACATATTTATTTCAGTTAGTAGTAGTTTGTCAGAAAACGAAGATTTCTTTTTTATCAGAACAAGATCTGATATAGTGCTTTATCATTCGATCTAAGTCTTTATTTTATCGACAGTTACAATATTCCCTAATATGTGTTGAAAATAATACGAATATAACTGAAGCTTTGTTTGACGAGCACTCATTTCATAGGAACACTATACATAAATATTTTACCTCTAAGGAAGCGACGTATTGAGTTCACAACGATATCGCCTACAGTACTCATTATATTGCTTTTTTGTAAAAAATTTGAATTTAAATAAAAAATATTCCAGTTTTTTACGACCATTATTATAATGGCAAAGTATCCATTTATGCCTTGATTCGCAAACGGAAGAGGAAGACAAATTAATCGCGGCCATAAAATGTTGAAAATACACGTGAATGTTGAGTACCAAGGTATCGAATCATGTGCCATTAAGTACCACTTGAAACTGCTGCTTATAATTCGATATGGGTGTAAGCATTTCGTATTCTAGGTAAATACATCGATTGTGGAATACTTCAGGCTATACTGAACTATAGCTACTAAATTTTAAATGACAATTGCAACAATTTTCTACCATTATTCGTTTCTTTTTCTAAAAGAAAAGAATGTTATGTGAGCGAATAATACGAACGTATAGTAATTTCATCATCGCTCTTGGTGTTTTGTTACATGATACAGAATTGTGCAAATGCAATAAAAACCTTCTTTACACGGACAATTATTGAATTTTCACCACTATTAACTAAAATCAACAAAACTTCAATTACTCTCTAATATCAAGGTACAATGCACTTCACAACATGACTTTCTACTTTATGAAATTTTCTAAGGTAAGTAACATAAACAGGTTTTACTCAGCCGCTTTAGTAGTTTACTTAAAATCGTCCTTACCAACTCATCGATTCGAAATTTAGCCTATTTAGCTCTTATCCAGCTGGGATCACTTCAGGTGTTTGGTATGACCGTTAGAGTCGACGTACTAATAATCATCTAACTTTCTCAACTGGGCATATATATATATAGATAGCGCTGCGATATCAAACTAGTTTTCTTGTCTGATCGCTCAGAATCTTGAGATTAAGATATTCACCGATGAAAGATCTACATACATATGCTAGTTTGCGTAAACATTTTCTTGGATATAATGTATTTATCTGATTCATTGTGTTGATTGTGCTTTGTACTTTGTACTTTGATTGTTACACGATTTGCGGGACATCCGTTTTCGATAAAGACTACTTTTGAAAAGCCACTTATTTGTCATTGAATTCTGGTAATCAGTCGACAAAATACTGTTATCGTGCATATTAGTCTCCAGGGGATCTATGGAGCCTTTCGATACAGACAATCTTCTGTATTTCGCATGTGCTTCTGGCGCTATTACTCGCCGTGGATGAAAGTGCAACTGTTTTTTACGTTTTCCAGTTTAAAATAAAGAACGGAATAGTTTCTTTCAGAAGAAAGATTGCTTTCCTCCGAAATTGAAATTTCTCAGGATACAATAGTACTACACTTGGGATATTTCGCTTTCAACCAAAAGCAATCGGTAAGAATGGTCGTTAAACGCGGGAATCACGCAAACGAGAGCCAAGAACGGATGGTACTACATAGTACCGGAGTACTTGAGAAGCAGTGAAAGTGCAGTCTCCACGCTCCTTTGGCAAAACAAAGAAGAAAGAAAAGACTTTTGCGTTTACCCAAGGTAAACTGCAACGTCTGAACTGATTGTGACCGATTGATCATAACCTTTTTTTTATCGTTCGATTCCAATGATCCTTGTCAAAGTTCGACATTCACCGCATCGTTACACTGAAGCAAAAGAAATTAGGATTCTGCATCTCATCAATGTTGCAACACGGTGTACATTTTATTATTGAGTTGCTGGAAATTTTCTAGCGGATTTTACACGTTGCAGATAATTGCTGCACCATAAATAATTTTACGATCATTTTGCAAGGATATTAACTTTCTACTTTAAAAAGAAAATGTAAAATAACATGAAACTTATCTTTTTTTTATTTGTAACGTTTCGTATTATTTTTTTACCTTCGAAAACAATTCCAACGTAGTGCTCTCGCCAACTTATCATTATATTGTCAATATTTGCATTCGTCAGTCGGATACCTATTTTTTTATCGTTATGTACCTTGCCAACGCACATGTGTTTTCCACTTGTTAATTTCTATCGCTTATTGACCGTACGCGTTGGCATAACTTGTAATTACCATCATCAAGTATCAGGAAAATGTTATTTTCAAACATCCAATGACAAAGAAAAAGAACAATGAGTGATGAAAATAGTTTTTTGAACAATCTAGCCGGTAAATACGAGATTTTCCACGATGACCGTCACGATTACGTCTGACTCTCGGTAATGCACACATAACGAGTTTTCTATGAGAATCTAAAAGAATCTGGCGATCTCTCAAGTGTGCATCAGTCGAAAATAGTTTTTCGATTTATTTTAGTCAACACGTACTCGAAAATATATTTAATCGATCCCGTTTACAGATTTTTGTGCTTACATGGTGCGTGTTTCGACAATTCAAGAGAACTAGGATCGTCGGTTGGTCGGTCAGTCAGTGTCCACTCTACATGTATCCGCGAAACCAGTTTCAGCCGGCATAATCGTCCAAAAAGCCCGCTGGAGTAATAACGAGTTCCAACCTTTTTTCCTAGTAATTTGTACTTTCGACAATCCCTCTTTCAGTGGTTTGTTGCACGTAGCCGTTTTGTAGTTAACTGATTCAAGTAGAAACGCCTTTCTAATGTTATTTTTTCTTTCAAATCATTCACCAGTATTTATGTATTGTTAAAGGAGCTTAATTAAATTGCAGTGTTGTTTGAACGTTCACAGTGCACACCGGATATTTTTTTAAACTATTGCCGAGCTTCAGGATCGAATTGCGAGGGGTCCGTTAATTGGTTGTAAAAGAGAGGAATGATAGACACGAACGACTGCGATGGAGGGAGTAGCTTGAGAAACTATAGCTCGAACGAAATCGATTTACCGACCGAGGTCGTTTCTCCCACTATAAGTTATGTCAACCTTCACTTTTATCATTTTACCATGTGCGTTTTCTTAGACGTAATTTAAGGGAGTCAATGATTTCTTTTTAAGTAGTGTATTTCATATTATAAAGTGTGTTCTATAAATGGTACAGCCGTGAATGTGAGTGGGGTGATGTTGCATGAAAAAATAAACCGAAAATATAGAATAAAATCTTTTTAAAGGCCAACCTTTACGGTTGAAACATTCTGTATACATATTAGGCAAATGTAAAGGATGTATACGAGTATTACAGTTGGAGTTATCCATTTGTGACCTTGACTAATCAACTAATTCGAATCAGACTGTAACTTCAGTAGAAAATTGTTAAAACGCTGATACGATTTTTTCCAAAGATTTGAAAGCAACTGTAAAAATGATCTAACGACGTTGAATATAGTAAAGTATATTTCCACTTGAACTGTTCTCGAGGTTCGTGGCAACGTTCACGGTCTATCATCTATACGTTGGCGTGTTCCAATGAAAATCGCGCGCGGTTTGTTATTGAGCATTGTTGAACTGTTTCATCAGAGGGCCAGTTGTTGCAATCAAGATAACTGATCGTACGAGTAAGTTTTAATAGCTGTAAGTAATTGATGTTCGATGCTGTGCAATCAGAGGTTTATGCTGTTAGACAAGATGATGCCACTGTTTTCTTTTTCTATGAAAGTATAGTGTATACCGTATCGCGATAGTTCTTGCAGATATATATATTCAAAGTGTAACGCTCCCGATGTTTACAGTGACGGTGACTAATTATCACGTGCGAATTCTTGCAATTATCGTTATTTGAGAAACGTCAAGTGTCGTTCTAGAAGATGCATATCGGTTTTAGAGGAGATTTCTTGCCAATGATTAAACATTTTATAGAAACATGATTTTAATATTTTCAGCATGGGGCGATTTTCAGTGTTCTATCTGAAGCGCGGGAATCTTTTTTATTATCGTATTTTCGTTACTTATTACTCCCTAACAGTGTTAGAGATCACATTTTATAATGAAACAAATTTTGGAATTATTTTTTTTATTATATTTTTCTTTCGTCCGGCTTGCGATCGTATTAGGGGAGAGCGGGGTAATTCCGGCTACATAAACAAGAAATGCTATAAAATTCGAACAAGTTACACATTTGTTAATTTTTTTATATTAATTGATAGCTTGAAGTGTCTAGTTTGTATTAGTACAATCCAGAAGGCATAAATTTACGTTGTAATAAAGTTAGAAACATAAAACGAAGAAAGGTCATTTGACTGGTGAGTTTTCTTTATAAAAGAGGTAAGAAAACTGTTAAATTAATAAAAAATTTGTATTATTTTTTGTTTTAAAATTAAAACAGCAGTGGTTTCACTTGTGTTGTTAACTGGATTTTTTGGTTTTCTTCCAATTTTTGTAGCAATATTAGAACCTAGAAATATTTTAATTTGGCAAACCATAACCTAAAATAATGTAAATATGATAAAACTGATAATTACTGTAAATGTAATGTAAATACAAACTACCTTCTTCAATTCTTTGCAATGTTAAAAGCTAGTTGGAATTACCCCACACCTTGTGTTCAGATATTTGAAGTAATACACTGAATTGAATTTACATATCACAAAAAACTAAATGTGACTTCGAAAGTAGAAACTATATAACAGATAATTTATGTCGATTCCAGATACTAATTTAAATTACTTGAAAATTGGCCACTGTTACAAGGTTACGTTGTAAAATGAACATTCAGGTATTGTTTAAAATAAAAGGCTGCTACAGTCACAGAAACGATGAATATTAACTAGCCGCGTCATTGCCAAGTGGCAGTACCATACAAAGTCAAATATACGCGTTTTTCATTTTAAGAAATTAAAGTGGCCGGAATTTCCCCGCTTTCCCCTACATCATCCGTAGTGAAAGCGTGAAATGAATTTTCCTAACCTAGAAAATTTTATAGAAAAGTATGTCACACGTCACTTCCAATTCTATCGGAAATTAACACCGAAGCAATTGAAGCAATCTTCTATTACATTGTTACAGAATCCAGTAGAAGAAATCACACAGTATACTTTGTCAAACACAGTCCAATTGAACGCACCAGGTACACTGTTGTATCAATGAATTTCAACACACATTTATCAAACGTAATATGTACCCTTGATAATTAACGAGCGATCTTCAGTTGTGTCGCGAGGTAAACTTCTGCGGAGGATAACATGAATCGCACTTGCAAGAGTCGCGGCGAACTACAGCACACTGAGTCGGATGCGTGAATAACAGCGTTGCACGGGAGAGAGTAAGCAGAGAAGCGGTGGAGGAGATCTTCATACCTGTTTATCGGGATTCCCCGGTGTGTTCACGCCCCTCTTCAGGGGATTTCTGCGGCCGGGTTAAATCGGACGATCCACCCTGGTCACGCGTGAGGACGTGATGTATTCATAAATAGCGTACTGTACGCCAAGAATCTACTCAATGACCGATCAGAGTTAACAGGGGAAAATGTTATGTCAGACTAGAGAGGTCTGACCTAAGAAGTTGGCCGGTTCAGGGAAAGATCAAAGGGGTTGCATACACGTAGAATGTCCACAAATATCTTTGTAATTAGATTTTCTTTTTTTGTTTTATGGAGAAAGGAAATACTTTTTTTAAGTGAACTTTTTTTATAGGGGGTATACTTGGATTTCAGCATTTCACAAATTTTATCGAAAGATAGAGATATGGTTGTTTTTATAAATTGAGAATTTTTTCGAGGTAGTATTAACGTATTGGTAAAAAAAAACATTGTGTAGTGTGTTAAATTTCAATTTTATTCCTTTTTTTAGCTTCCAGGATAAACATGTTTATCTCTAAACCACGATTCTTTGAATAAAAAAATTGCGCATCTTTTTTTATTCGGCCAATTATGCAGTTCCTCAAGGTGACTGCTAATCAGTTGGTTACAGTCACGGTTTTACCGTTTTCGATTCGTTCTTTTCCTCCTCCATAAATCTTCTACCACTTTTAACTTAAAAAAGATAAACCGTGTTTAATTTTGACATGCATGATGTATAAGTTGAAATAATCGATGTGGTGGTCGTTAGAGCATATCTTATACTTCGATTAGTGAATGTTAGTGAAGGGGGGATTCGTGCAACATGCATCGTATTTTCTTCACGTTTAAACGGAAACTTACAAATGCTTATTTTTTCCCCAGGTGCGTCACTGTCATGACTAATCGTCGGAACAATTGGAGAACACTGAATACCAGCATTTTTAAGACCGGATTCTCTATCAGCCCTCGTTCAAAGATACCATAGTTAAGACTCCAACCACTTACTTCAGCTCTAACTAACCTAAAATTCAATTCTGCGAAATAGATGAATGTAAAGACGTAGAGTGTTCAGAAAAAACATGTCGGAAATACAAAGGAGATTTAACTAAAGAATAAACGTTGAAAAGGTTCATTGTAAAGTATGCAAATTGGAACGCATAGCTCTGTGAGAAGTTCTACTTTCAGGTACTCTGATCAATTGCACTATAGTCACAAACAAATTCTTCATCTTTCTATTTTTTTATTCAAATTATTTCTGGTTTACAGAATATTATAAACAATCAAGGTTAACGAAAAAGAAAATTGGTTTCAGAAATAATAAAAGTAGTGATAAACTTCAACTTGAATTGCGTGGACGATTTTAACCGAAAATAAATGAAAAGTGAAATGGGTAACATAGTATACGCGTGAGAATAAAACAATCTATCCGTAATTGTAAAACACCGTCGCTTCTCCTTTAGCAATTTAGCACGAAGAATTTCCTTGGTGATGCAGATCTACAGATTCGTCGTCGTCTGGTCGTCTCCGTAGTTGACTCGTATTATCGTTTTCGCACGCCTAGCCGCTTGTGACCTGTAGTTCTGCTAGTTGAAACAAGCGTGTGTACGGTTGACACGCAGGGAATGCTATATTACGCTTCTGGGCGAAGGAAAAGAAAAGGAGAAAGATGTTAAAAGAAGTGAAAAACTGTGTACCTATTGATTGTAAAAATATCTCCTCTAATCTAATCTTCAAATTTACGATTATTTCAGTGCTTAATCATAGTTTATAGATAATAATACATAGTACTTAGATTTAAAAAAAATCTTATTTCTGGGCTTAATGAATTCAAGCATCGTCTTCGGTGCTACTAATACGATGACTATTTTCTTGTACATTCTTTTATGTAATGCGAAAAAGTAAGAATGGCACTTCTTCGTTGGTAGACTTACGAACGAAAAATTTCCATTCTAACTTGGCTGATTATTTAACAAGGGAATTACGAATCCATCAGAAGATTGTTTTCAGATTATCGGTAATGAGGGGAATCCATTTATTCGAATAGTTCTTCGCCCACACTTTCCATTCGTTAATCTCATCGTGGTGGTGGTGACCGACGTCAAACAAAATCTATGACGCTTCGAACACACCTTGCGTAAATAGCAAAGAATTTTCCTTGTAGAGGTCATCGCACAAGGAAGTGAACGGAAACTCGGTCCCTCGATCTAGCTCGATAGAAATTGCATTTGAAAAGGGGACAGAGAAAGCGGAAGGCAGAAATGTTGCACGATCTCTCAAATTGTGTCGATTCATGTAAACTGTGGCTCTTCTAAACGTTTTAAACGTTTTTCTTCATTTACGTTTGAACATAACGAAGTTAAAGAGGATTTAGTAGCAGCATGATGTTTGAGAATATTATCCAAGCAGATCTTCATGGAAATTGCATTAGAAAATTACCACTCGTTAAATTGATAGCGATTTTATTGGCTGTAATATATGAGAGATTTAGGTTTCCCGATGTGAATTATATGTTTTTTTCTTTTTGTGTATTAGCTCTTTAGATGTTTCAGTATTAAAGTATGATTTTAACGGAATCCCATACATGAAGTGTGTAGCAATACAAATGGTATTGGAAAGTAAAATAGAAGAGAATGAAAGAAAAATGTGGTACGTGTGAACATTTTTCATACGAATAACGATATTGGTACTGCTAGAAACTGAAGAAGGATTGGTAAGTCGTTAAATGCCAAGGATAAAGGGGATTACACGCTTTTCCTCCTATTCCTTAGACGTTACAGTGAGAAAGTGATATTAAGCGAATTGTACCTGCGAGAAGAACAGGATTGTTAAAGTTTAGTAGAGAAATTAAAATAGACTAATAATTAATGAGACGAAGATGGATTTCGCGTTTATTCTATTCATTGAACAGACAAATAACAGAAAGGATTTTTTCAGAGAACGTGAAGCGGAAGAAATACCACAGTTGTAAAAAAAAGAATTTAATACGCAATGTTCCTTGTTCATATTTGTACGAATTTCCACGAAAGAAACAGTCGTGAAACTTCTATGCCGACGTAAAATAAGGAATTAGTTTTTTGTGCATTGAGGCACACCACGATCTTAACGCCTGTGACTTGTTGAGGTCAATGATCTTTACGTAAGTTGTAATTCTGAAAATCAATCTACAGTACCGTTTTTCCATTTTATTAAGTGTTTAGGGAAAATAATCAATTTTTTGCCCTTAAACTATATGCAATGTTAACTGCAAGTTTATTTTACAATATTATAGAATTTCTTTTTCACGATAGCACTGAGAATTTACCACGGAACAGTAACAAAATCAACGAGAATGTTTGTAGATAACATTTGCACTGCATGTTTTATTTTACCGACAGTAATTCACTACATGTTAACATAGGTGTCACTACGTTACTGCTATTGTGAAGAGTTTTCTTATACAGCAACTTTTGTTTGATAAATACAGATTGCATTGTTTCAAAACACAACAATTAATATTTATGTAAGTTGCATGGACAGTTATTCTGGTCAAGCCAGAGCTATTATCTCCTTTTCTTTGTGTCTAAAAATACGCTAAACGTAAAATAATTTAAAATTCCAAAACGTGACAGAATGATATATATTTCAATAACTTTCAAAGATAATCATTCAAAATACGAAGTAAATATTCATAATATTTTACTAGGTCGAGATAATGATTACATTTCAAATTCAAAAATTCAATATATCGAAACATGGATTTGTTCAAATTTTAACAATTTTAATACCCTTTTTTTTAAATAAACGAATTTGTGAGGAAACAGTCCATGGTGTTTCTCACTTTTAAATTTGTTACCACCTGTTACCACCACGCGATAATAATCGCGGTTAAATTCTCGTGGCCCGATTCGCCAGGTGATTGCCATTTGCCGCGTGGCATTTCCGAAAACGCACGAAAATTGTCGATTGGACGAAGCTGACGCAGTGAAGCGCCAGTTGCATGTCGGACTTCGTTCCGGTAGTATCGTTGCTGTTGTTCTTCGGGTCGGTGAGTAATTTTGTTCTAACACATGCGTTCTCATCGGGTATACCCGCTAATTTCTTTGTAAAACATACTTCTTGAGTTAAAAGAACTCGACATCTTTTGCATTCACTTCCGTCATCTTGTATCTACTAATATGTTGTTTATTCTCGATATTAATTATTAAAACCTGTTCTCTTGTCAAGTATATATAACTTCGACACGTTGAAGCAGTCATAAATATCGTAATTTATGCCATTTTTGTGGTTAACGTTTATTGGTTACCGTGTGCAATATCCAATTCTTTTCTTCTGTGGAACTTCAACTTCTGCGTTGGTTTCTTAAGTTGATGTGTGTATACTACTTACAATTAGATACAGACCCGGTGATTGTATCGAATCATTATGCAATTCGAGAAGGTGATACGGGCTCAGTAGCGTTCAGAAAGTTAGATAGAGAGTGATAGAACTAGTGTGTGAACGTTCGATCCTTACGGTGAAAGAACACGCGTCGCGTTTACGCTGTTTTGTTGATTTAATATCGATTTTGAAATCGATCGATGTCATCGATCGTCCGTGTTGCGTCCACATATGACGCACGTGTTTATGTTTACATATAAACTACGTGTCAAATATATATTGAGGAATTAAAGAAGATGTAGAAAATCAGCAGTATAACATTTTTTGTATACTATATTCTTTTTATTCATGTTTTCGGTAATATTATCATTTGTTATTGTTTTTAAATTAATTCAATTTTTTTATATCCAACAAAAAAAATTCTGTGAAATTTGTAATTTCATGTTTTCTAGTAATTGACGAATACCGATATTTATTAACTCGAGCGGATCCAAGCATAAAAACTCGTGCTATTTAAATTGTTTCTTTTGTCTTGTTACTTCGGTTTTTCCGTGAAAATAATTAAGGGTAGATAACGGTGGTTACGTACGCAAAGTGCTGACACAAATATGATGTATTAAGGTCTCTTCAAACACATGCATTCGTGCTTTCCAGCAAGATAAATTTCTTATATTGAAACTACTATTTCTTTAACGGTTAATCGAGTAGTCTTGGCAATCTTAAGGGAAAAATTTTCAAGAGATAACTGTTTATCCTAATGAAATCTGTAATTCAAGCAAAATCGACGAAACGACCCGTGAAAATATTCGGCCAAAGACATCTAACAATTTATGTTAATTCGTGTAAAGTGGTGTGATAATTAGTTTAGGAAAATGTATCATACAACTTCCATGTATCATCCATGAAAATTTCATGTAAAACAAGCAGTTTCAAGTGTTTCATCTATCCTCAATGAGAACTAATTAGCCTCAGCACCTTTGCCGTCAGAACTAGCTCATTTATTCACCATTCCTTTTGGGAGTAAGAATGTTTAATTAAACTACGTTTCTAAGCCATAAATTAGTCGTGTCACTATGCATCATTTATCAATTGAAAGTAAATAGGAACTGTGAACATTTGATCGAGGTATTATTTCCCTATCTTTTACTATCACTTCAGATTGTAAATGCTCAATCACTTAATGCAACTTCCGTAGGTGGTGTGCACTGTGTATGCTTGTATATATGTATATACAGTGTTCTACGAAAATGATCGGCACTGTTGAAGGCAACAGTCATTACACATTGAAAATTGTGAAATGGTAACACGCTATGTACAGGGTGTATCAAAAGTTTTTATCTTTTTGATTTTTTAAATGATATATTACTGCTAGTATTTTTGGCTATAAATCACGCGTTACAATTACAAGCTGTTCACCTCTAGTAATATCAACCATTTTGTTGTATATAAATGGATACCTAGAATTCTTAATTTACAAAGTAAACGATTGTATCATTTAGTGAGTCCTATTGACCGATTGAATTTGCACTTATTATTCAGACACACGTTCTAATACAAAAACGTATTGTACTGCTCACGAGTATCTTTGAACGAGACACCCAGTATGTAGGTTGGTAGAACGTCAATCAAACAAGCGTTAGGCACATATTTTACATTGTGTTATGGTTACGTTGGAACTCGGTGGTAAAACGTGTGATATTTTTCATCTGCGACTGCAAGAGGATTAGGAGAGTGGAACGAAGGTGCACAGGTGCGTGAAAGCAGACGATTCAGCACCGGTGAATTAGCGTGTGAATCGTGTGCTGCTTCGTTCACCGTGAGTGTATCTGATAGTCGCGGAGAAAAAGAAGAAAATCCTTGTGCGTGATGAAAGCTCGTTCGGGTTCGTCTAGCGTCGTGCGAGGATTCGTGCTGACGAGGCACTTATTTGAAAACAATGTGTTTTCTCCGACTGCACCTACTTCCCCCTGTATCGTATTTCAAACTTCTGTTTGGTCACGTGTTTTCGACCGTTGAGAATCTGTTTGAACAGTAGTAAATGTGTCTTAAGTAAATTTCTTTTTTTAAATATTACATGGAAAACATGATGTCATTAGCTTTGTTAGTATTGGAAACGTACCATATTTGGGCGCCATTATTTCTTTTGAGTCTGCGCGTTATTAAATCATCATCTGTTCGAGTAACCAGTTCTTCTAATGTAAACGCAAAGAGGATCGGTGTCAGATAGAAACTCGATCGGACATCTATGCTCGTCCGATATGTTAATGAAATCCGTCTCGATCAGCTGACGAATTAATTATGGTACAAACACCGATGTGTCCTTAATCGTGACACAGCAACAAGGCTAACGATTCTATCTGAAGTCCTCGCTCGTACGTACGGTCACGTGATTCACTAGCAACACAATTCTTTCGTCTCACGATATCAACTCACCTATATGGGAACGAACGATCCTTTTTCCGCGATTACGTAACACAGTCTCGGTTGCCAGTGTAATTATCCCGACAATGCGAAAGGCAACGCACGACAAGGACTTTTTGACATACAAACGAGTTATTAACGGATCGACATTATCGACCAGATTTTTGCTCGTCATTTTTCTATGATTAGTTCGAATTGCATGTGCATAGGTGGCGTACGATTTTTCTTATTAAAATCGATACGTGTCGTTTAAAATGGTTGCATTTCCGCATGTGATGCATTTCCATTATAGGCTTTCTAAATGTTTATATCCTCTATGACATGATTAGTATCATTTCTAATACGGGATCAATTACTATTTCTTAGGCACAATCTCATAAATTATAATCGAACTGACGTGAAAAGTATCGGACGCGTGTTTGAGAGTAAGAAAGAGAGAGATTAAATAGCGCAGTAAGCCAACGTATATTCGAAATCACATCCTACGATTCAATTTAATCGTTGAAAGCGGTTGATGACGATGATCGCGCGAAGGTTGTTCCAATTAATATTAAACGGCCTGCGAAATGATAATATGTACTACCGTACGTGAGCGCACTAACGAACAAGCCGGGCTGTATGGTACTGTGCTCTCGATGTGTCTACACTTTACTGTAAAACAACCGACAAACGTAATTTAGGTATTAAAAAAATTGTTTCTCATTTATTGTGAGTTTTGAATCGTTTATTTTAAATGTATACGAAAAAATATATATGATAAGTACTATAAAGAGCAATACGAGTGTCTGCAGATAGCACTGCATTTCGAGTATCGAAATTTTCTTTTTCTTCGATCCTGTCCTTTTGTCCAGGGAGACGGGTCGTTGGCCGTGCTTTATGGTCCGAGGTGCCAACGCTCCATTCTAATGTAATCTCCATTGTAAGACTGTTGTCGAGCCTCTTACCTCCATGCTCTGTCATCCTGCGTTCTTGTTTTGACGCGTAAACCTGTACCTAATTATCGATGCTTTTTAACGCTTTAACGCTTCACACTATGACCGACGTAGTAGTCAAAGTGTTAACTACCGTTCTATACTAATCTCTTATCACGAGGATGTGATAATTTTAGTGGATGTAACACCCAAAAATTCTTCGGAATATATAGTTATGGTTATATCTATGCTGCAACATAGTAACAATTCTAATTGCTCTATGCCACGTGTACTGTCCATCATCGTTCATAGGCCGTGGGTTAGCGGGTGAAATTACGAAACCGGGCAAAGCGTAACGTCTAATTACACAGTAGTGACGCAACGCGTGGACGCAATGCGTAATGAGTATATTCGCAGAAGGTAAAGTAGCTGTCCCGAGTTCGTTGACCGTGACAACAGATAGGCGGCTCTTACTTTCTCGCGGTGACGAAACCGAACAGCGCCACGGAAAGAGTATGTCTAGACGTAGCCTCGGGCAGAGAGTCGTCGATACGCGGGGGAAAAACAATGATTCAAGGTGCACTTACCTAGTTTCGTATGCCAAGTGCCACCTACAGACGCGGGAAAGACGCGCGTGTCCCGACTGGTTTTTTCTATTTTCAGCGTGGTTCAAGCGGTGGTAAACGCGTTATGTACTTTTTTTTGGCTTTGTTCTTGCTCGGTTATTCTATGGTAAAATTTCGTCGGAAAACACGCGACCACTGACGCGTGTCTCCCTGTTCCTGACCGGCGGTTCCACCTGCCGTTTCCTGCTTCCCTTCCTGATTCATTCATGACGTTTCATCGTGATGCGTTGTTCGTTGCTTTTCATGGCGGACAAAGTGACGATCGACGATCCAGCGTATCGCCGTTTTACTATACATGTAGAGGAGAAGGTGAACGAACCGGGCGATTCCATCTTCGATCGTTCTTTATTCTACCGATGCAGAAATTCTCTACTTGATTCACGTTACCGGGATCTCGATTAACCTTTTACGGAATAATTTTTTTTAGTGTTTGTTAGCTATTTATTTTATTATGTACATGTATTATCGTTTACAATTTATTCCCACATGCGTTAACATAACGGTGATTATTTTCGTTGACTAGCAATGGGAAAATTTATAGTCGATTTGCAATTAGTGATAAATGATGTCATTGACATTTTCATAAGTCATTCTAAGGTAGTAACACATACGGAAATCTGAAGATTAGCGTAATGCAGTTCTTGGTTCATGTTTCAAGGATCGATGCAAGGATCTACCGGTTGCTTTTACCGTTACGATACTCCTAACGGGATGCTGGGAATGCGACGACGAAGCGAACTAGCCGAAACCATTCCTTTCACGCGCTCTCTAGATCAGCCATGCGAACGATCAGTTAATATTTGCAACGAATTTTCATCTATCGACATTTAGTTAATTTTAATATCTCTTGCTCGATATTAACCGTTTACAAATATTTCATATAAATAACTGTACATATACATACATATAACGAGAAATGTAGGATTTCTATTAGAAAAATATAACGATTATTGACTGAGAAACGAAACTAGGAATATTGCATAGAAACTGTCGATATTATCGTTTTGAGCTACTTATTCAGAGCATTAACAAAATAGCCGTGGTTGCAAAGTTATGCGATTCACGGTCATCGGCAACCAGTAATCAGTCTAACGTGATTTAAATGAATTAGTAGCCGTGAAGAAAGCGGCTCGTGTTTAGTGCAACGGAAATCAGGTACTTGGTATCTGTATTTGTGTTTATTACCATGCAATTAATGTTCCATTAATGTGTTACATCTTAATGTTGCGTGATCACATGTATGTGAATTAAAATATAGTAATACGTGATTTCGAATTTTTAAAACATTGTGCTAAACATCGCAGACACGCAAAAATAATATTAAAATACTTAAAACAACACTGCTGGCTCAAGTTACGCTCGAAATTTCCACGAAAGAAATTCGATCGGCTTTTCCGTGCCGGTGCGAGTTATTCGCCCGTGATCTCGCGGGACAACACGTAATGTACTGCACGAAAGAGCACCACTTTGATTCGCAACGGCGTTTTCAAAATTTTGTCACGGTGGCGTGGCGTTCGTGTAACAATGATGCACTGGCACGTGACGACCTTTGCTCGTTCAGTGACTGTCATTCGTCTAACAATATGTATCTAGAAAAATATCTCCCCACCAAGGAAATGAATATTCATAAATCGTTAAAAAAATCGTTTCAATTTATCGGTATTAAATATTTACTTTCCTTTGTTTCTTATCTATTTTATATTTGATAAAAAAAATGCAGGTGAAAAAGTAGGCAAGGTCGCTTACATGTAAATCGTACCAGTGATTCACCACCTACAACATCGTGCGTCTCTTATCTACATCGCGATAACGACCGATACAAATTCAGAAATTTCGAGCACTTGCATTTCGTCAGTGTTCAAGAGCACGTCGAATCAAAAAAATCAACGTTCGTACAGGTTCGTAGTTTTTTTTTTTTTTTTTTTCTGTGTAAAATTCTTTCGGTGTAGTTCCATTGTGTCTCACGTGAAGTAACGCTATTGAAATTTGTCAGTATACATATGTATAGGGACTTATTATTTTGACACCGCGACGTTGTCGCGCGTACGAATCTTACGGTCTTCGTTAGGAACCTCTTCCGAGGGTCGTCTTAAATCCTCATCGAACGGCTTTAACGGTGGCACTTTAGATGCTTCTTCCATCAATAATACGGCGCGAACCTATTCCGTTTACCATCGCCTAATCGGCCGCGAGATAGAAGCAACGGCTAGTAGCTGTGAGCCGTTACTTTTATTTACCATGATTTGTCCGTCTGGCATTATTGAAGGCAGTAAACTCGCATAAAAATAGAATTCTTTTGTATCCTATGAACTGCTGAATACATAGATGGAGTAATAGGTGAAGTAGCGTAAGACGAAATTCGAGACAGAAATGATCGATAGTTTTCTTTTGTTTCAATAGCTTTATTGTTTTGTATTCTTGCTTTTACAAATACAAATTTCTGATGAAAAATTTTCTGGAACGATTTCTTATCTCATGAGACATTCATTCGAAACAGTTGTATACGTTCATTTACGATAAAGAGAGACGTATTAATTATGAAAAGGAAAGTGGAATTAGGTTTTGAAAAGAAGAAAGTGAGATCATGGAAAAGTGTTCTTAGCAATAAATGAAAGAACCACTAATAATCTTAATTATGTGAATCGTTCTGCACTTTAAGAGATAATTCATCAATTGTCCGCGATGAAATGCGATATGTATTTTTCCCTCGTAAACATCAACCGTTTACGTCACGGCACATGCGCCGAACAATTTTCTTTTGCATTTGCAATCCTGCCGCCGGAAACTTACAGGGACTGTTCCTTTCACCGGAAACGTTCGTACATTTCGCGGGAGAAAGTGGCAAGACCGCGGACGAATTCGTAGACGATACGCTCGTTCGTCGTACGTTTTTGGCGTAATAGCTTTACACATACATATGTATAGTACGTCGAGGATAGCTCACGCGAGACCGGCATAATTATGTATGTACGCGCGGTCAAGCACCGTTGTTGTTTCTTACTATATAATTACTTGTAACGTTTAAAATGGAATCATGAGTGCATGTTAACAGAAAGGAGCATAGTATATCGTTTCGTGTATGTATGTATGTACATGATGGACGAATGTCTGGGATTATATATATTGTACTGAAAAGTAAGAATATATAAATTTCTCTTTTATTCAAATAGTTTCCTTTCAGTGATATTTTGGTGATTACAGTCCTGGGATAAATTATCTTTTAGAATCATATTTATTATTTTAAAGAATTCTATAACCTTCAATTATTCATCAAGGACAACTTGTTATTCCTTCAAATGATTCACGCGTGACTCAATATTGTATAACTAAGTATATACAAATAGACGATCTCTTAGATATTTGAATTAAATAGAACAGTGCACGAAATTCATTGAATTATTACGCATTGTGTTTGTGTGGTTGCAGAGCGTAGGCCGATATGGAGAACCAGCAGGTGTGGGTGCGAGACCCTCAAGATGGTTTCATAATCGGCAAGTTCACGGACATGGTCGATGGGGATGCGTTAATCGTGCCGCTGAATCCGAAATATCCACAGCGCACCTGCCCCCTGGACGAAGTTTATCCTGCTGGCGAATACACCAAAGACGTCGAGGACAATTGTAATTTCTTCTTTCATCTATGCTTTTTAAAAAAATGTCAGATTAAATTCTACAGAGTTAGATATGTATAATGATGGAATATGTATTCACTAGATTTATATGAAAACATGGACTATGTTTCACGGCCATCTTCTGTTAGTAACGAACCTTTAGCTCTCGACGCGGCGACTCTCTCTTTTTTCTCACTTTTGAAAATCTACTTTCACCGGTTTGCTCTGTTTTCCATGTTCCCAGGCGCTCTGATGTACCTGAACGAGGCCACGCTGTTGAACAACATACGGACTCGTTACTTCAAGGATAGAATATACGTGAGTAATTGCGCTCTATTTGCGGCCAACCGTTCAAAACAATTGGGGGGGTCGCTGAATGGTCTAGACTCTAGGAGTCTAGGAGAACGAAGCAGATATTCTGGATGAAAGAAGAAATAAAATTATGGAATAACTAAGAATACAATTATTAATATACAAGATATATAGAACGCTGAAGTAGAAAAAAAAATTTCTTTATCGATAATTTTATTGATACTTCACAGACTTACGTGGCCAATATCTTAATCGCTGTAAATCCATACTGCGAGGTGAGAGATCTTTATTCCACTGAAACGATCAAGGACTATAAAGGAAAATCTTTGGGAGAGACACCTCCTCATGTATTCGCCATTGGTATTGGAATTTTTTGCTTGTTAATGTATGGGATTGGGAATTAAGGAATTAATTCGTTCCTTGCTTTTTCAGCTGACAAAGCGTTTAGAGACATGAAAGTGTTGAAGCAGTCGCAGAGCATCATCGTTTCCGGTGAATCTGGGGCAGGCAAGACTGAATCGACCAAGTATCTGCTTCGATATCTTTGCGACTTGTGGGGATCGACCGCTGGGCCGATCGAACAGAAAATTTTAGATGGTACAATTTGTATAAAATAATATACATATTGTATACAAATCAAATATAAAGAAATAAGATGTGTTCGTTATATTTTTTGATTATTTTAGCAAATCCGGTTTTGGAAGCTTTTGGAAATGCAAAGACCAAACGGAATAATAATAGCTCGCGTTTTGGTAAATTCATGGAGGTGCATTTTGACTCGAAGTGTCAAGTTGTAGGCGGTTACATTTCCCATTATCTTCTGGAAAAATCGAGGGTCTGTCTGCAAAGTCCCGATGAGAGAAACTACCACGTTTTTTACATGATGTGCGCCGGAGCTCCACCGGAACTTCGTGCGAAACTAGGAATTACGAAACCGGACGATTTCCACTACTTGAAGAACGGTTGCACCCAGTACTTTTGCAATGAGGAGTCAGAGAAGAAATTGAACGACGTACAAAAGAGTCGTGATCAAATTACGAAAGGTAGCTTGCACGATCCAATTCTGGATGACGTTGAGGGATTCAATGCCATCGATCAGGTGAATATTACAACTGTCGTATAGTGTTAAATAGACTATTGATATTTTTAAGCTACTAATTTTTTACTTTCTTACAAAATTTTTAGTTGAACATTGATAATTATACTTATTTGATATTTTCCCTCTTTTTTTTTTTGCCGATTGGATAATTTTTCCAACACAGGAAAAAGCAACGGTAACTTGATGGTTTTTTAACTTAATCATCAAGCACCTCTCATTTTGTGCAATTTTTAATTTTGCTCGTTTTTCCATGTTCTATATACTTTTTATTCCCATACCTTTGTATATACATATTTTTTGACACGATAGCGATTACTATTTATTTTTCCTTTAATGACTTCTTAATGAAGGCCCTGACGAGACTCGGTCTAACTGAAGCGGAAAGAATGGAAATTTACACGATGGTTGCCGCCGTGCTTCACCTTGGGAACATCATGTTCGAGGACAATCCTGAGGATACGAAGGGCGGTTCCAGAATATGCGCCAGTTCTGAGAAAGCGGTGTTAATGTCTGCAAAATTACTGGCTGTTGATCCTGAGGAACTTAGACAAGCCTTAGTGTCAAAAGTGATGCAGACTAGTCGCGGTGGTATCAAGGGAACGGTCATTATGTAAGTTCATCTAAAGTAAGAAATATAAGACCGTTAATAACTGGTTCATTTCATTCTGTCAGGGTACCATTGAAAGTTTACGAAGCAAATAACGCCAGGGACGCTCTGGCTAAAGCCATTTACAGTAAACTATTCGATCATATTGTGGCTCGTATCAATAAGAGTATTCCCTTCAAGGCCTCCAGTTATTACATTGGTGTCTTGGATATTGCAGGATTTGGTATACATTCAATTTTTTATTTATTTTTTTTATTTAATTTTTTATATGCTATTTACTTTTTCTATTTAATTTTTTATATGCTATTTACTTTTTCTATTTAATTTTTTATATGCTATTTACTTTTTCTATTTAATTTTTTATATGCTATTTACTTTTTCTATTTAATTTTTTATATTGCATCCGTTTAACTGCATGGCACACATAAAACCTTATTTATTCACTTTAGTATAATATTATTATTATTTCTCTTTACAGAGTATTTTAAGGTAAATAGTTTCGAGCAGTTTTGCATAAATTACTGTAACGAAAAATTGCAACAATTCTTCAACGAGAGAATCTTGAAGTACGAGCAAGATCTCTATGCAAGAGAATCTTTAAATGTTCCAAAAATATCTTACGTGGATAATCAAGATTGTATCGGTGAATATAATGCATCCTTTCGATCGTTTCACGGTGTGAAAGTGAAGTTCTACTTCGTTTTGTATAATTTTCAGATCTAATTGAGTCGAAAAACATGGGAGTCTTCAGTTTGCTAGACGAGGAATCGAAATTGCCAACTCATAGTTTCGCGCATTTTACCAGCGAGGTACATCGTGTTTGGAATGGTCACTTCAGGATAACATTGCCGCGAACGTCTCGTTTAAAGGCTCACAGAGAGCTACGCGATGACGAAGGATTCGTAATTCGTCACTATGCTGGTGGTGTTTGTTATCAAACGGTATTTTAATAATAACATATTCTATTAATTGTTAGAAATTGTTTTATTATTCATATAATCTTATATACTTTCTACGGTACTCTCTAACTTTTCCCTTCTTAAAAATCTCGAACAATTTTTCTCATTTCCAGAACCAGTTTATAGAGAAGAACAATGACGCTCTACATGCCTCCCTGGAAGCATTAATTCAGGAGAGCAACAACAAATTCCTCAGAACGCAGTTCGCCAATAATTCTTGTCAAAAAGGAAAGCTCACTTTCATCAGTGTTGGTAGTAAATTCAAAAAGCAACTGGGAGAACTGATGGATAAATTAAAGAGCAACGTACGAATCTTCTTGAACCATTTATATTAATTATACTGGGGTGACGGTGAACAATTAATGCATCAAATTTCTCTTACAGGGAACAAATTTCATTCGTTGCATTAAACCTAACAACGACATGGTGGCCTATCAGTTCGACGGAAATAGTATTTTAGGGCAGCTTCGTTGTTCCGGTATGACGTCAGTCTTGGAACTTATGGAGCATGGTTATCCAAGCAGAGTTCCGTTCCAGGAACTGTACAACATGTACAAATCCTATCTTCCACCAGAGTTGGCTAAATTAGAGCCCAGGTTCTTCTGTGAAGCGTTACTTCACAGTTTAAAATTGAATAAGAAGGACTTCAAGTTTGGAATCACCAGAGTGTTCTTCAAGCCAGGAAAATTCGCCGAGTTCGACAAAATTATGAAATCGGATCCTGAAAACTTAAGAAAATTGGTGGCCAATGTGAAGAAGTGGCTACTGAAGTCTCGATGGAACAAAATGCAGTTCTGCGCACTATCCGTAATCAAATTGAAGAATAAAATCATTTATCGTAGGCAGCACTTAATTATTTTACAGAAAACCGCGAGAATGTACATAGCCAAGAAGCAGCACCGACCTCGATTCAAGGGAATTAAGATGATTAAGAACTTGAGGACGCAGCTGGTTGGTATGGAAGAGACATCAAAACAGCTAAAGAATCGTGAAAAGTCTATGAATGATATAAAGAGGCTGCAAAATGATCTGGATGTAGCTATTAAGAGGATCAAGATCAATGAAAGAATAAAACCAGCCGAAATTGATTCTCTTTACACGAATTTAGTTAATCAAATGAACAAACAAATGGTGTCGAGCAGCGGAAGGAGGAGGAAGTACGGAAGAAGAGGGAAGAAGAAGAGAATAGAAGGAAGAAACACGATATGGAGATAAGGAGAAAGGCTGAGGAAGAACAAAAAAGGAAACAAGAAGAGGAAGATAAAAGAACCGCTGCAGTTATACAAGTGCGTAATTTATGTTTTTATCAAAGAAAAATGTTTTATCGCTTTTCAAGCTATATTACTTCTCTTCGCTTAGTTACTTCAGTTACTCAGTTACTTCTGAAACGCTTAGTACACTAAAGCCGGGTCTTACATTTCTTTTGAAGGCACAGATGGAGAAAGAAGAACTGGAGGAGAACCAATATCGTGATTTACTGGAGCAAGAAAGAAGGGACCACGAATTGGCGGTGAGATTGGCCCAGGAATCGAACGGACAAGTGGAGGATTCGCCGCCACCAGTTCGAAGGTATTTTAGATTTTATTTTTTTTTCTAATATTAATTGGAAAAAAGTAGAGCGAGTTACACTGGATATTAAGCATATTTCGATCGAGAATAAAATGTAGCAAAAGTTTAACGAAATTATTAGTAAAATGTAGCAAAATTTTAACGAAAAAACTAGTTGATCATTCAAAGAATTTTCTCTCAAGCAAACAAATTTTGATTTTGTTCTGTTGAACATGTATGTATAGCGGTTCCGATGTACGAGTACCATCGAACAACAACAGGCTAGCAAGGTATCGTAAAATTTGTTGAGGTCAACTGTACGCATAACTAACACTAACATAAGTAATAATTTTGTTGTGATTAACTTATTAACATGTATCCTTTTCTTTTCCTTAACACTAAAAGTGTTTGGCCCTATCGTTTATAGATTGAATGTTTCAAAATTTCTTTATATATATAGCGTTCACTTGTGCATGTATTTAGAGTAAAGAATGCACGACATTACGCTTGCTATGTGTGCAAATTTTGAGAGCAATACAACTGTCTTTAAAAATTCTGTAAATATTCTTTTAATGTAAAATATGTTCTAAATAATAAGTATTGATTGATTTCTTTTGAAACAATAGATCGGAGCAGGTGCGGAACAACCAGGCAGCTATGGCCAATAAAAAGTACGATTTATCTAACTGGAAGTACTCGGAATTAAGAGATGCTATAAATACATCCTGTGATATCGAACTGTTAGAGGTAAACGTCATTTGTAATTATTGGAAAATTGTAAAATAAATTAAATCCAGGTACCATAACAACCGATATCGTATATTTTTTCCTTCCATAGGCTTGTCGTCATGAGTTCCATCGAAGATTAAAGGTTTACCATGCATGGAAGGCTAGAAATCGCAAGCGAACGTCCTTGGATGAAAATGAAAGAGCACCAAAGTCCATCATGGAAGCTGGTACTACTTAATCACAATTTTACTAGTTGAAAACAACGTATATGAATCTTTTATGCTATATCAATGTATTTGAATTGTTCGTTTCAGCTGCTAAAGCACCAAGGCCTCAAGTGAAACAGTCCATAATTGAGTCTTCTCAGAGATATTTCAGAATTCCTTTTGTAAGACCAGCTCCAACCGGTCAACAAGACAATTCCCATACATCTGGTAAACGAGGTTGGTGGTACGCGCACTTTGATGGTCAGTATGTTGCTAGACAGATGGAACTTCACCCTGATAAAGCACCAATTCTTTTGATAGCAGGTAAATCAATAATTCTAATGCATTTGTATTAGTTCTAATCTTATCTTTATCAAGTATTCATAACGCTTAGAACCTAATCTAACCTTGTATTACGTTATCATTACGCTGTTTTTACGTTCAGTTATCACTCTAATTATAAGAGAAAGCAATATGATTGTTATCTGAAATAGTACTTTAGGTTATCAGAGGGAAATTATTGTTTCTCAAAGGTATCGACGACATGCAAATGTGTGAATTGAGCCTAGACGAGACTGGATTGACTAGGAAACGTGGTGCTGAAGTGTTGGAGCACGAGTTCAATCGCGAATGGGAGAAATATGGGGGCAAACCGTACCTTCCTCCGTGTGACCGTAAAAAATGAGGCAATCCATCAAATAGTTGTTATAATATAGGCTTTACGAATTTTTGTATCGATCCACTTTTAAAAGTGAACCCATAGCACAGTGCCTTAGAATTTTTGTGCCTTTCACGTTTAAAGGAAAAGGCAAACGTTTTGAAAGCACGATGTAACTATGTTGATTAATTTTGTTATCGATTATTAAATTCTTAGAAGGTATGGAAGGATGATTGGATCCATGGTGGATCTATGGATCGATGGACGTGTAGTGTGTACGTTATGTACCCGGTGCATTGTAGAATGTACACGGTATTTCGAATCAACAATTTTGGGTACGCTTGGCAGCAACTTTTTAACGTGATAAATCTAATTGTTCAGTATTCGAAAGCAGTATACATTAATGTTGAAAAGGGAAATACAAACGTTCGTCGAAAAGAAGCAAGATCTCATTAAATTTCAATTTACCTTACTTCTCCTCTTAGAGAAGGGGAGAATGTGTTGATTCATTCCGTAAAATTTTATTTGTGGTATTAAGGTTGAAAGATCATGGATTTTTAGCATGTAAACTCTCCTTTATATCTTGCAACAGAAAATGCGTCATGGTTCCTTCGATTAATATACAGCTTTGTTGAAGAAACTATCTCCGGTTATGCGTTTAGATGATTTTACTATTTATAAAGTATATTATTGCACATTTAAACACGAGTGTAGGTGCGCCTTTTTTTCTCGTGGACATAAGAATCAAACCTCAACGAAATAAACAGTATGTATCGATCAAGTATGTTTATAAATAAATAACATTCGCTCCATTTCTCTTTTTCACGGTTAAGGCAACGTTATTTACAGCTTTCGACAGTAATATTTGCTTCGTATTGAATAGTAAAAAAGTCATATCGATAGAATGAGACTCTAGATCGGAGGTATCCACCCACCAAAGGCTTTTTCCAGTTCTTTTGCAACTGCTAAACAAACATGATCCTGACCGTGTGCAGATGTCACCTGGAATATGATAAATATTTAAAAAAAAATATAGTAAATGTACTGACCATTGCCATAAA
The DNA here is from genome assembly GCF_001263275.1 of Habropoda laboriosa. Classification (NCBI taxonomy): domain Eukaryota; kingdom Metazoa; phylum Arthropoda; class Insecta; order Hymenoptera; family Apidae; genus Habropoda; species Habropoda laboriosa. The sequence goes on along the minus strand of NW_017100515.1, from coordinate 1,004,738 downwards.
GTCAATACAGAGCTTCAGAGTAAAGAATCAAGCGGGTCGGTCACCTGAATTCCAACCGGTAATCCAGTTTTAGTGAAACCTATTGGTACACTCGTCGATGGCAATTGCATTATATTGGCAAATGCGCTATAAATGTTGGAATCGATTTGGAAGAACATGAGCTGTGGATAGTCTGCTACACGAGGAAAGGTGGGGCTTATTATCACTGCGTTACCTCTCAGCTCATTCTGTAAGCAACACAAGAAATGTCTGAAGATATTCGTGCCAAGAATATACACTGTTTCTTTCGGGTGAATCGTTTAATTCGTACATTCACTTCTTCACGGATTTTCTCCTTGAGCTGTCGAAAATGTTGCAGCCTCGAATGTGACACAAATCCGCCTGTGTCTATGAACAATTGCAGGAAAGCAAGCATCGGTGTGTACTGTGATAAACCAATGGTTGCCTTTATGAATTCAAGAAAGGCGTTTTTCTTTACCTGAAAAAATGATCATCAATTCTTCTGAGAGTTCAAGTTTTTATAAATATAATAATTTGGAAAATAGAAATTATTCTTGTATTTTAATTGTTATTACCTCTGGATTATCAATATTTAGTAAATTAGGCACCTGCAATTCGCTGGCTACAGCTATTACCACGGGGAACATGTCCCGTACCCATTTCTGTGGCAACTGAAACATAATTCAATAAACTTTTTTCAATTCTGATCTGTTTAAATGAAATATTTAAATTCGACTTTGTAAATACAGTAAAATAATGTTATTACTTTTTCTATATGAGCACCCTTCTCTGCGAGATAACTCTTGGCTTTATGAACCGCTTGTCTAATATCCGATGTAGTCGATCTTATACCACAACTGCAACCAATATTATCCAAATAAAAGACTTTCGTATGTTTTAAGTCAATTGGTTCAATTGGATGCAAAGTTTTCTCAGATTTAGAACTCAATATTTTCATGGCTAAGCAAAGATCCTCTACGCATCTTGCTAACGGCCCGAGTACCAAAACTGGATTTACCTTAACATCACCGGCTATGGGGAAATGCCCATCAATAGGGACAAGACCTAAGGAAGAAAGTACACTGATTAAAATGATTAAAAAATTATTTAGAATAATATTTAATCAAATGTAGCCCGGTAAACTAAATGAAAGATTGTTATTCCTGTTATTATAATACCTGGAGTAGGTTTATGACCAAAAATGCCAGTGAAGGAAGCTGGTATTCTTATGGAACCGACCAAATCGGAACCTATACCAAGTACAGATGCTCCAGCACTAATTAACGCAGCCTATAATAATAGAAGAATAGCGACGTAAAACGGAATATCATACTTTTCAAAATATGATTTAAAATATCATACTTTGATCATTACCTCGCCTCCTGATGATCCTCCTGGAGTTCTTCTCCTGTCATGTGGATTCTTTGTGGTACCAAATAGGCGATTGTAACTGTGCACAGATGTGCACAGTTCTGAAGTGTTGCTTACTAGCAGAGGAATTGCTCCAGCATCCTTAAGCAGTTCCACTGCTGATCCATCTTCTGTAGCCTTCATTCCTTTCCTTGACAGTAAACCTCCAGTGAGACTCAATCCTAATTCAAAAAAGGATTTTTTTCTTTAAACAAAATATAAGACAAACACAAGATAGATAAATCACTTGAAACATTTATCATCTGAAAGTGTTTCAGTACTAAATGCTATCAGACCTCTAGCTATTGAAAGCAATTTCAGTGCAGATTTATGATTACCTTTAAGGGAGCAGCTTTCTTTGATAGTGACCGGCACTCCATAAAGTGGTTTCTCCGCTTCCAACGTTGCAGCGACGACTTCTCCGCACTTCAGTCTTGCGTCACATGTTTTCGCGTCAAGTACGGCCTGCTCGAATCGGTCCTCTATCACTGCGTTTAGTAAAGGATTCACTTCCTTAACACGCTGGATATATGTTTCCACTACTGTTTGGCTAGAAAGCTTTTACCAACGCGGCACAGTTAAAAAATTATAGCTGTCTATGGTGTAATTAATTTAAAAAAAAAGTCGAGTTAATTTGGAAGTTTCTTTCGTGAGGGAAATGCAGAATTATTAGCAAGAGGTTAATAATTAATGTTAAAATGGTAGGGTTGGTGCATGAATAGCGTGAATTAAGTGATTCTTATGCAAGCTATTTACTTCTCCGTTTCTGATCTTCTTGGCCAACGTGGTCGCGCTTAGTTTTAACAGATGATTGTTAATTGGCGGTATACCGGGTAGTTTTCTGTGATAAATCAGCATGAATATAGGACGGAGAATGAAGCACACGAAGTGCAGCAACGCTACTATTACAATGGGTATTATTTCGCTCATTTTTCCTGAAGCAAAAAGTCGACCTATAAAAAAAGAGAAATATATACATATATACCGATTTGTTCAAAAATTTTGGAACATAATAGAAAAACAAGTTATTCAAATAGTAAAGCAATTTACAGGCCACCCTGTATTTCTTACAGAGAAATTTTCAAGAATTTCTAACCTATAAGGAACTCTGAGAATTCTCAATTTGGAAAATCATTGTCAACAATCGTTATTCTAAGAGCTCTGAGTAATGTGTACTTTGTAAAGATCCATAAGAATTCTCTAAGAGTTTCAAATCTACAAAAATTCTTAATCTACCATAGACTTCTACCATTGTTAACTGAAAATTTACAAAGGCATCCTTAAGAATTTTTATTTACAAGAGATTTTATAAGAACCCCTAATGTTACAAAAACCCTTCATACATTCATATTGGCAAGGAGCCCGCGCATGCGCAAGCAATGCATGAAGAGAACGTGAAGAAAACATGGCAACGGCAAGAACGCAACGTATCGTTGCGTCGAACAATTTGTGTGCGTGCAACCCCTTCGTAATTACCGCTCATTAACCCACTTGGATGTTCTTCGATCGAGCCGCGAATCGTTTCTCCATTCGTCGATCGATGATTCGCATTTCGACCGCGTAGGAAGCTATATCGTCTCTCCAATGACCGCATCCCGCCATTTCATTTGATTCGAACCGAATCAGGTATACCAACAGCGTGTTTACGCACGTTGAATGCACGAGGCATGATCGCGTAAATTAGTTTCCGTTGATCGTGAGGCGAATGGGTCATTGGAGATTTGCCCGTTGACTTCGTTGAATGTTGATGATAGAAATTTGGCTGTGTGAAGACAGGTGAAAGAGAACGGAGATTGATGATCCTCGTAGTATCATTGGCAGTTACATGTGGTTGTTTGTAGAATTGTTATAGTTGTTCTAAAAGTTTTGGTGTGTTTGCTAAAGAATGAAGAGAACACAAGAGTGAACGGAAAAAGGAATTTTCATGGAAAAAGATGCAATGTTATTGTTGAAGTGTAGAATGAATTTGAGGTTAGTGCAAATTGAAAGTACAGACTTTTTTTTTGTTACAAGGAAATAGAATTATGGATATTAGGCTTGTAAAGGTAATAGACCTCTGTAAATTCTTTTTTCTATAATTTATAATATACATATATTGTTTGTTTTGTTTCCATTGTCTTTCTACAAGCATATGGTAGTTCTATTTATACTTTATGTCATTTCTATTTATATTGTTCGAATGTATATGCAGATATTTTAAGGCGCAGGGTTGTATTTTATTAGGTTTCTTATCACGATTTGTGAAATCGAAACGTAACGTCGTTATTCGACGTCGTTGGAGGTCTATTACCTGTTCGTGCATGGGCGATCAACTGGCAATTTATACAGAGTAGGATGTTTAGGAAATGCGTGTCAAAACTTTAGGGTATCACGTATCGAAAAAATTGGGTCAAGCTTTGAAAGCAAATTTCTCTACTGATTAGTATTTATACAAATGCCTGAAAAATGAAGGAAACTACAAAACTAAAAGTTGAGATATTTAGTTACCTGCATATGTTTTAAAACTATTCAAACAAGAGTGTAACTTTATCGAAGAGGTAAATTTCAATTACAAGAGGGAAAAAACGGTTGAACAGATATTTAAAAGCAAGTATTTTGCAAGAACTGGTCTCGTCGATTTTAACGTTAGTGTGAGCCGTACGATTAACTCGATACAGCTCTACTAGCTCTTTAAGGAAACGTAATACGCGTTAACTCGACGAAACGATGCGTTCAGTCTAAATTCCGCGATGCTTGCGACATACCGCGTATACATGAATGTTCGCACTTTCGTTTGTACCTAAGCGCGTTCGATTGTTCAAAATTTTTCATTTGAATTTCGTATATCTAAAGTATGTATATGTTTGAATATTTCGAATTTGATTGTTTTGAATTTAAATTTTGAATAGCTTGAATTTGATTGGCTGAATTCAAATTTAAATAGCTAGAATTTGATTAGCTGAATTTAAATCTTGAATACCTTGAATTTGATTGGCTGAATTTAAATCACGAATAGCTTGAATTTGATTGGCCGAATTGAAATTTGAATATTTCGAAATATTTCGATTGGCTGAATGTAATTATTAGAATTTGAACATTTAAATTCGAATAACTTGAGTTCGAGTCTTTTTCAATTTAAATATACGAATTAGAATATTTAGAAATAGAAAAGTAGTTATCTGGATGCTTTTGTAGTGCATCATCGTCGACGATTAAATAGATGTTCACTTTCAATAATCGACTGTTTACATTCACTTTAATCTCAGTGTTACTCCTATTAATTATAATAATAATTTCTTTGTTACATAAGTAAGATAATTATAATTAAATTGGTAAAGGCAAAGGTCGCTTACAGCTTCTTTTATACTTAACCTATAATTACAAGTAACTCGTCATAATTCACTGATTCTTACTTCACTGATGCTCTTTTTTTCTCCTTAATTTTTCTTCCCTGCAAATGCATCAATCATGCAAACTAACCGCATCTACGCATCATAACGAGGATAAAAACACGAATCACGAAGTGTTGTGTAACTAGTGAAAATTAATATTATTTATCAAAAGTAAACGGTCAACAAATTATTTACAATCACACATTATCACATGTTTTCGTGTATGTTTCTCTGAATTTTATTTCTTATGATTCGTGTCAATTTATTCCATTTTTTCCACCTCGAAATTATCTCTAGAAATATGTACATAACTCCGTAACTCCAATGGTAAATGGTTAGGTTTGAATACTATAGTCTACCGGGCACATGTGATGCCATTTATAACGAAACCTTGTACCGGAAAAATTGGATAAAGACGTTTGTTTCAATGCAAATGTGAAGCTTAATTCGATGGAAAATTTTTACACAGGGAGGTGAGATTGAAAATAGATTTCACGTGAATATTCAACATCCTGTTACAATTATTCATAAGAAGCGCGGTATCAAAACAATTGTGTAACATTTCCTTAAAAAAGAAAAACCAGTTCTCGAAAATGAAACACCCTTTGTATGTAACTTTCGATTTATACATAAATGGCAGTAGAATTTAACGATTTTCAGAGTTATTTCGTGGGACATTCAGGTTAAATTGAAATAAAACACTATTATTATTTAAAAAAAAAAGAAGAAAATTGTACAATGAAAATGTACTCGGTATATCAGATTAATCTCGATTCTGTTGTTCGTCGTTGTAAATGAAACACTCCGTATATTGTTCGAAATTAACCAGTGAGATTCGTTTATTTCGTTCATCTCGCGCGAATCTGAATACGTTCAAGTTGATATCTCGGTTCGTCGTAAGAACACGGAAAACCTTGCATATTAGTCAGAATTTATCAGCAAGATTCATCTGTTTTCTTTGTTTCGCGCGTCTTCAAGAACTGAGGAAAGTCACAAGAATGGTTTTATTTTAATATGCGCCGAAATAGAACGGAAGATTTTTAGCGAATAACCTGAAAACAAGGAAACTGCGCGCGGTTCCACCGGCGAATGTTGCACGTCGGAGAAAGTTCGACGAAGGATGTTTCACAGAGTAATTAACGTTCTTGCTTACCTGTGTCGGTGAATCTTTTACGGAGGATAATACCGTCCGACAAATGAAAATATTAATTATCTTCCCAGACGCTGTAATCACTCTCGATTGGATTATCCAACAGATCAACCGATCATTTCCATAGTCACATACTAATTGGTATCAGTCAGTTATGAAATTATTATTAGGATCGATTCACATTTATCTGTTTAATACTCTTTGTACAAAATGGAAGAAAATAGGAAAACAGCGCAGTGGATCTTATTCTCTGTAAGTTGAAAACATCAATTTGCAGCTGAATTATTGATTAAAATTCGAAGTTTTCTGTTACGAATCGTAGTCCAAGTGGTAATTTTGAAAGAAGTTTAATAAACTGAGAGCTAGATCTGTTTCTTCAGTTTTTCGAAAATCAGATCCAATGGATTTTCATTAATTCTGTTAAGGACTTTGAGCCAGCCAGCAATGATATAATTGATTTTTCAAGGTAAAAACGCGTTTGTTGAAGTGTGTTTTTTAAAAATTTATCGACGTAATTCAATGTTTTTTCCTTTTTTTAATGGAAAAAAATAGTAATACCGTCACTCGTTTCGCTTAATATGCGGGTAAGTGTAAGAAGGAAATATCAATTCGATAAGTAAGATTGTAATACAATGCTTCTTTATTATTCCCTTTTTAAAAACACCAGCGATGGTCGATTACTTCACACTTTAAATAACCTAGTTAATTCTGCGTTGCACAATACGATGAAAATGTTCCGAAAGTTTCGAAATTCAATTCGAATATCTGTTATAATTACCGTGCATATATTTGCCACGCATTTTACCATGTATTTTACTCGCCGAAGAAAATGAACTCTTTCTCTTCTAAACTTAGAAATTCCGAATTGTAGAATTTTCAAATTTGTAAAAATTCCCAAATTAAAAAGAGAAAATTCATCTCTTCGCCGACAAAAATTTCTCAATTTTTCAATTCCGAGAAGAAATTGAAAAATCTCGAAAAATTCCGCAGCAAAACCGAAAGCTTGCAAAAAACTTTAATTCGTCCACTGAGAAATTTCATTCTTTTCAAATTCAGCTTAAACAAAAATTCGCTCGTTTGTCTTGATTGTGCACAAAATGAAAATGTCTACCTTACCTATCGAGCTTACCTTCCTTCGGTCCTTTTTCTTCTCAAAAATGAAAGCTCAGAATTGCCAAAAAATTGCACGGTGTCACAACGAAGTTTCGAACGTAGTGAAAAATCGATGGGTTTCCTTCTTTCGAACGTGAATCCGATCGACCGGTCCTCGAATTTAAATAGCTCGCCTCGGCCACACTACTTTCCTCCACGAACACTCAGACGTAACTGAAAGATCTCGCGATACAATCATACCTCTGCAATCGTAACCGCGAGGAACGTGTTCACGAGGGTTGCTTTGACTCACGTCCCATTATTTCCTCCCACTGAGTTGTCGTGTAGTTTCCTTCTCGAGGAAAAACACGCGGAATCGTTCGATCGAAATCTTTCACGGATGAATGCTCGATAGAAATGTCCAATTTCAAAACGAAATTACGCGATGTTTTTTCTCGTGCAACTGACAGAGATTAACTTTCATTATCGATCGTCGGAATTTTCCTCCGAACTTCGTGTAAATTGTAGTATTTTTCTGTTTTATTATAATTCCTGTGGTCAGATGGTAGAACCTGATATGCGCGGTTTTCGTAATTGTACAGTGAAACAATTTTAAAGTTTCTTCGGAGTACCTTTGGAGTAGCAAAACATTTCACATCTCGTGAATTGCCATTTCGTCTTTCTTTTTTTAATTAGACGACGCAGAGATGTTTTTTGCCATCTCAATTTTATTTATTTTTAATGTTCTTATTATGTACGCGGAAAAAAGGAGAGCGTATGTAAAAAAGAGAAGATATGTATATTAGAATTATGAATAGGGTAAATGAAAACAGAAAAATGATGAATAGATAAATGGGAATGGGGAAAAAAATAAACTATAGGTCAGAGGGAGGACAGAAATGTCATGGAATGTGGCGAAGAATGAAGGATTTTCATTTTTATTTATAATACATATTTAATTAATTCTCTTTTTATCTGTCGATCATTGGGTCTCTAATGCATACTAAATTCAGATCAATTTTTCTTCGAGTATATGTATACTCAAGTGGGACATGTCCCACTGGTGACGAAAGGGTTAAGTAATTCTTTCGAAGAAATGAATAAGTGAAACAATGAACAACTTGTTAGAATAATGAGGATTACCACGAGAACATCTTAGCCTGCGTGTCGCGCGCTATGTTTAACGATTTCACAAAGTATATACATATGTACTTGGCACTTGACGTCGGAATTTGATGAAATTTTTCGATTTATCAGCAGTTAAGCATTTTGACAACTCGGTTAAATAAAATTTCAATTTCAACGACGAGGTAAATAACCGTTTAAAAAATCGCGTCACAGGTAATTACACTGTAAAAAGTGTCATGCTTCTAAAATTGCCACGACTCCCACGAAAAGCATAGGATTTTTTCATTTTATACGTACTAAAAAAATGAAAATGTTTAGTTTTTTTTTTTAAGCAGGACAAGATTAATCGAGATGAAAGTTTTCTTCAACAACTTTTATTCGTATGTACAAACAAAGAAAAAGAGAACACCGTTACTCCGGTGCAAAACAATAATTTTGCGAGGATAAAACAAATCTTGACGATCTTCACAGAGTTATAGAAAAATACTTGTTACTCAGGTTGAGCAACAATTTCGTTGCACTCTTATCATCATCTTAGAAGTATAATAATACGTTTTTTCAATTAAGATTACAAAATCCGAATCGTCGAATTCTCAGCGTTTCTCTGTTAGAAATGTTTCACAGTTCTTGGTGTAAAGTAATAACGGGGATCCTCTTAACAGGAGATCGAGTCTTGAGCCAAACTTTTCATTGATCGATCGAACAGAGTATCTCACGTTCGATTTCCAGCATCTTTCACGGAACCACTTACACTTCTACGCGTGCAACATTCTTCGTCGCTTTTCATCCTTTGTCCAGTTCCACTTTTTGGAGAAAGTGCTCATAGAGCATCAAACAACAACCACGACACGTGTAGCGTGATTTTCTCATTTCTTTCGCGATACGTTTGAGAATGCTCATTACTGGATACGAATTGTTATTTGAATTTCTATTTCGCGACTCGACAAGAAAGGTCAAACTTCTATTTCGGTGGTTTCAGGCGGCTGTTGCCAGCCTCCAAATGCTCTTTCGATCTCCTGAGCCACGGCAATTGTCAGATGATCGTTTCCGGCGTTTGCAACGATCTGTGGAGAAACGGCACCGAAATGTGTCAATTTATTCGAGCAATTATTTTTTTAAGAACATTTTGCCATTTTGAGCAGTTCTTTAGACAGATGACTTTGAGCTGTTACGAGTTGTTTTGTGCCAAATTTTTAGCACTTAGGAGCACCACTTTGAGCACAATTGTAGCGATAATTTAGAGTCAAATTTGAGTAATAATTCTGAGCCAATTTAAGCCATAGTTCTGACTCAATTTGAGTCATGGTTTTGAGCTAATTTTGGGCGATAATTTTGAACCAACTTTGAGCAACAGTTTGAGCCAATTTTGAGCATTAATTTTAACTGGAAATGTACTTACTTGTAAGCCAACAGGCAAGCCCTTCTTGTTCAGTCCTATTGGACACTGAGTGACAGGAATTCCAAGCACGTTATAAATCATCATATAGGTAAAATTAGCTACCCTTGGGTATGACTGGTACTGATAATGGCTCGCCGATATAAACGTCGGAAATATTAATACACCGTTATCACCAAGAAGATCCTAGAATTGTAAATAAAAATTCTCATGCACAGTTTGCATTTTTAATACATATTACGTATGCATAAGTGCAAGCTTACCTCGAACTGTTTCTTCAAAGACATCTTCTTCTCTGCCATTTTGCGACGATAGCTCTCTGGTAGCTTGCTGAACGCCCATTTCATGAAACTATACGAGATTGCTGGCAAGGTGTGAGACGATACTAGGAAAATATACTTCAGTACCTCTAGCAGACTTCTACTCGATCCCTAAACGATCGATAATCATTAATTAAGTTGAATAAATTAATTTCTTACCCGTAAAAATATATAAATAAATAATCTGAGATTTATCGAATGAAATGCAGGCTTACAGCAAATTTCATTTCTTCCATGACGCCTTCGACGTCCATATGCAGAAGAAGATGCGAAGATATGTTGAATGCGAATTTCATGTCGTTCAGTTGCGCCTGAAAGTGCATTTTTATATTGATTTGTTCATAATTGGCCACAACAATTATCATTGTACAGGGTTCTTCCGAAGAATCGTACGAAAAAATGTTACTCCACATTTTCGATGTATCTTTTCACGCAGATTCGTCCCTTTTTCGAATTCTACCGCTAAATTCTGTTTCTCTAAAAACGGTACTTTGCATATAAGTGTCGATCATTTTGAAGCGCCCTGTACAACGTGAAAAGGTACTTTATACTGTGTGCAAATATTTAACTGCACGTTTTCAACGACAACCTTTTGAACTTTCAATCCGTGCGTCGTTTCGATGTGCGTCCTCAATCTCTGAATCGCCTGTCTCATATCTTTGTTTATGGAATTCGTGATTCCGCAGCAGTCTTCCATGTAGAAGAACTTCATATTCTTCATAGACACCTGAACAATTAAATTGTCATTATTATCACGAGAGACGAGTTTTTTTAACCTCGAGAACAAACGTCATTTTCACCTTCTCGTCGAATTGTCGTCGATTTTCGTCTGCTTGAGATATGATCTTCATCATAAGCGAGAAATCATCCGCGTACCTGACCATAGTTCCTATGGTGAAATACTGAGGCCAGTTTTTGTCCGTGGAATCCGGTTTGTGACCTTTGCAAGGCACCATACCTACGTCAAAGAAAATCACTTGTTATCTCTTTTTCCCGACGGTACAACACGTTCGCTGTCGCCAAAAAGTTACGAGAGACGTGTCGTGTTTGCCACCAATTTGTACCCTCAGTCAGACACCGTGATTTTCATAAGATTCCCTCGATGATAGTCGTCGACCGCACAGAACTACTGTTCATTTCAAATTTCTCGGCTGTGATCGATCGATACGCTGTCGACACTCTGTCGACGATGGCACACGGCGCGTCATTCTGTGTCGACGCATTGTCGACGATGGCACACGGCGCGTCATTCTGTGTCGACGCACTGTCGACGATGGCACACGAGATGTATCATTCTGTGTCGACGCACTGTCGACGATGGCACACGAGATGTGTCAGTCTGTGTCGACAATGCTTCGACAGTGGCAGCGAACGTGTTAAGTTAACTTTGGAAATATATGCGTGAAAACTCACAGGGTGAGGGTTTGTGACCAAAAACTCCGCAGAACATGGCCGGAAGCCTGGCTGAACCCGCGATATCCGATACAAGGCTCACGACTGACGCTGCGGAGCTCAAAAGTGCGGCCTAAACAATGGAAGAAAAATGTAGTTCGTAAGCCTTTTCCTATTTTTTTTTTATCTCCCGTTCGTCATAGTTCGAAAAGAATATCGGGTGTTTTTAAAACAATGGAATTTTTACCGATAAAAATGAGAAATTTCAAAAGACGAACCTCTCCACCGGAAGAACCACCAGCCACTCTGGTGCTGTTGTAAGGATTCCATGTGGGACCAGTCACTTTGTTGTTGCTCTCCCAGAACAAGCATAATTCCGGAGTATTGCTAACGAGAAGAACAATAGCGCCTGCTTCGCGCACGAATTTCACGACTACTGCATCCTGCGTTGCTTTCTGTGCACTGTTTTTCTTCACGCCAACCGAGTGAGACATTCCTACGGAAGACGAAGAGGAAGATGAAAAATTATAATCCATACACTCGCGTTCAGTTTTGTTTCCGATGAATTATTCATAGTCTGCTTTTTTTGACGTGTATTTTACGAGACACGTTCGGTGTGATAAAAACAGAATTGCGGTATGCAGCAGAGAATGCTTTGATTATGGAGATTTTGCGTTTTAACAGTGGAAGCTTTTTTGCTCGAATCATCTCGGTGGGAGGGGAAAATTGTACTTTAAACGGCAGATTAAGCATCAGAAAAAGTGTCGAGACTATATCACTCTTTGTTTTTTAGTATAATAAAAATTATCTTTGACAAAAAACGTTCGAGACGTAAATGTATTCGTATGGATAAAAATAGTGGAAAGTAAAAAGAGAATCGAGCGATATTTGCCTTGGGAGGTAAGAAAAGGGAATTGAACCGCTGTAAATGCAACATGTTAAGTAATATATAATATATTGAGTAATGTGAAACAGATGTGATTAATCGCAGAGGGAAAATGAATAATGCTCGCGGTGAATATAAAGGGAACAATGAAATCGTAAATGTGACGCAGAAGCATTAGAATCACCAGAGTGGATGTTAATTAACAGTCGAACGGAATTTTAATTATGCTATGATACTTCCTTGATTTGATTCGATGCGTAAGGGAACCAGGTGCTTCCTGTATTAAAATTCAACCTCACCTTGGAATCTCCTCTGTACAATTATATTTATCAAACTAATAACAACGGAACTGTTCTGAAAAAACAATTTTTTAACTTTTTTTGGGGGGGGAGGGGGAAACTTCAATTATTTTGAGAACGTAAAAACGAATCATTCAAAGAGATCTCCGCTTAAAACACATTTCGAAAAATTCACGAAAGAAAAGGAAGAAAAAAGATAAAATTAGATTAATGAAATTCAACGAGATTGATTAAATTCAGCGGGCTAATCAGATTCAAAGTGAACGAAGCAAGTTGAATACCGAAGGTAAGTGTATATTTCTATCGGTGCTTATTATCAACGCTTGAAATAAACAGATAAAAGGAAGAAAACGAGAGAGGAAAAGTGATGGTAAAAAGAGATATGCAGGGAGAGATATGTGGGACATGCAAGGTTTCATTACAGGCTCTCCTACACGCTGCACTCGAGGCACACGAGTGAACCGATCCCGTACGATGAAACCGGTTCTTCTTATCGACATTGCTTCGAATGGGTTCAAGATCCGCAGCGGCAATCTCTGTACAAAAATACTTGTATACCTGTTCGTGCAGTGATTGAACCTGCTCGCAAGAAGAAAAACGGATTGGGAAATAGACGCGGGGGAGTAAGTGTGGTTAATACAGAGATCAGAAGAAATTTGATGAAATTTAATACATCGTTACGATACGGAAATCAGATTCAATTTTGATGAAACGTCCCGTTCAGAGGTTTCCATTAATTGCTAAACATGCGATAATTTTGCGTGCAAAAATTGCAATTTAACCCTTTGCACTCCAAAACTGTACTAAAGCTGACCTTTGACCTCTGTCGCTTTTATAGCGACATGCGTGATTGCTTTGAGGAACTTCAAAATGTAAAATTCAAGTTTTTTTTGGATTATTAAAAGTTTTTTCTTTTTCGAAAACGAAATGAAGAATGCTCGGAGAACAGAGGGTTAAAAAAGGAAATTGACGGAGTTTCGAAGAGTGAATCCGTGATTCACGGTGTTCCATATAAATGGAGCTCATGATCAAATTGCGAACATGTGACTCGCGATGGTCAGTTCAAATGGAAATTAGATCGAACGTACCTTGAACAGCAATGCTCTCCTTCACAGTGATAGGTACACCAAGAAGAGGCATTTCTTGGGCCAGTTCATCCTCGGTTTTTGTGGTCCATGCTAAAAACTCGTCCACTTTGCGTGCCTCTTGAATAGCTGCGTCGAATCTCGACTCGACGATAGCGTTCAATACGGGATTCACGTCCTCGCATCTCTCTATGTAGGCTCTGATCACCTCTTCGCTGCTGATCTGTAGAAAATTCAACGGAAAAAACGGAAGTTTCTTTTATCCTTTCAATTGAAAGAGAAAGATGTGAGAGTTTTTAGTAGATTTTCGTTCCGTTTCACCTCTTTCCTACGAATTCTCCGCGCAATTTCGCTCGCTGAAAGCAGCAACAATGGACTTTTTATGGGCGGCAGGCGTTTCCGTTTCTTGAAGAATTGCAGCATCAGAAATGGCGTTACCAAACACGATATCAGAAACAGGAGAAATTTCAGTATCTTTTGACCGATCAGTATCATCGTATCCTGTAAAGGATAAATAGAAAAATTAACAAGTGTCTTAATTTCATCTTTTTTCAACTCGAATATCAAAAAATTCACGTGTAATTCGTGTAAGTGTAACGCGGAGACATGCGTTTGTATTTGTTCGCAGTAACGATCGACATGATTGATACTCCGACGAATTAACGAGAAACCTTGTTACGTTTAAGAACGATCTTCTAATCAAGCTATCGAAGAAAATCAATTTTATCCGACAAGATGACGTTAAAAAAAGTTAAGCTAACTCTAAAGACTTTCCTTTTCTTAGAATTAACTAACTAACCCGGTCAACATTTTTCGTCGAATTAACTGAAAAGTGAAGAGTTTTCATCGAAAAAAAAGTATTTGTTACGCTGTCTAATTTTTTTTTTCGAACTTTTTTCTCGTCGGATTATCGAATGCGATTAAAAATTCGTGACGATAGTTACACGTCGAACACCCTGTACAAAAATTTGCTGTTAATAAGCTTCTCCAGAGAGGAATTAATTCACAAGCGTCGTAAAACAATTGAAAGTTGACTGATCGAGAATTATAAATATACCTACGTAGAAATGATATTCAGAAAGACCGTGATTAATTTTACCGAACCTTCGTCGTTAAGGATTCACCAGAATCATAAAATTATCCTATTATATACCGTAATATTATTTTTATCCCGTATTTTCAGATTATTTCCAGCGGTTAATTTATTAAGCACAATTAGCATGTTCCGCCGAGGCATGATTAACGACCATGAGAGTATCGTTACGACCGATTCGTGGCTTCCTTACGCGGGGACCAAGGATCAATTTCTCATACGTCGGGCGAGAAAGTTCAACGTGATAATCGGTGGCGCGATTCACGGCTCGAGCAATTGGCACATTGTTAAAGACGAGCAGTGTGTCAAGAATCGCGACTTCTCGAGGAGAACCTCTCGAACAATCTCTTCGCTTTCGTTAGCTTTCATTAGCAAACGCGAAAGCAAGAAGATTCGAACGATAGAATCGAGAAGGAAAAGAAGAAGAAAAGATTCTGGAAAAGATTGATATATCGGCGAAAAGTTTTCCATTAGCGAGGAGAGTTGTTGCGGTGATTATTCTTACGAAAAGGTGCGAATGATAAATGACTTACAAAGGTACGAGTCACACTCTCGGTGCAGTTTATTACGGCGAAGATGTGACGAAAAGATAATTTTCTACGCTGCAACAAATTGGCAATTTAACTCTACTTTTAGCGCTCGAATTCAAGTCCAGTTTGAAAGTTTCTATGCTTTGCAAATGTGGTTCCGTTTCTTGTTTTTTAGGACACGTCGAACGTGAAAGGGAACATAAACCGAGCATTTTTCCTTCATCGCCGCCCCGTATTTGCACAACCATGATTACCAGACGCTTGAAAAATTTCTCTACACCGTATTTAGCCATAAATGACCTGTCGACGTTTGCTTGTTTAGCTTCGCTGCACTGAATCGCACTGGGAAAATGGAAGATTTTTTCGTTTTTCTATTATCGAACTGGAAAATAGGAGGACGATTATTTTGAGAATTTTCGAGAGATCTCGTAGATACATTTCTCTGAAATATTCCTTTGATAGAAATATTACGTACAGGGTGTGACGATGAAGTTTTTCTTCCAGATTTTCAAATTGGGAAATAGTGAGATGATTATTTTGGGAATTTTCGAGAACGTACTTAAACACACATTTTTCTGAAATATTTTTTAACGACAGTGAAAGAAGTATATGTGTTTGTGTAGGTTAAGTTAGGTTTTATTAAAGGATTTTATTATATCTTTTTTATAATTTTTATTTTCAGAGGAAATATTTATTTAACTGTTTCTATTCGATCGTTATAACTCACCGAACGATTAGCCAGTAGTTTGGCGTACACCAACGGCAAAACACACAACAGGAGTTCCATGTTTCTTTTTTTCCCACGATCGACAGACTCAAGAAACACTTAACTAAAATCGAACGCGTTCGAGAAGATGATATGACACTTATACGATCAACGAATATCTTGTTAGAAGAGAAGAAACGTTACTCCTCGTTCTCATTGTCCGCCTTCTGTATTTTATCGCGTGTTATAGTTATCATCGAATGACACACCCGCGCTGAAAGCATTTTCCAATTTGCTCTTTCGTTTATCTATTTAATTTGAATCTAATAGTGACGTTGAGTAATAGTTCACGATTTTTCATCGTCTCCTTTCAGAGTGATTCATCTAGCTTTTGATTGATTAATTTTGACAAATTTTAGTGTTCCAATCTAAATTTCAATTTTATTAACGTTATCTAAC
Organism: Habropoda laboriosa; assembly: GCF_001263275.1. NCBI lineage: Eukaryota > Metazoa > Arthropoda > Insecta > Hymenoptera > Apidae > Habropoda > Habropoda laboriosa. The sequence goes on along the minus strand of NW_017100515.1, from coordinate 988,421 downwards.
AAGTCTCTACTTTGTCCCGTTTCGATTTCTCCCGAGTAATATATCTTTTCATCCCCTTTCCAACTCGACGTCGAATTATCAATTGTTGAATTTTAGCAATTCTCAGCTCCAAAAAGTCTCATTTGTTCGTAAGAAAATTCCTCTACGAATATTTTCTACTTTTTTACACACTCCAAAAAATAATTTATGTCGTTCGTCACACTTCAAGCAAGATTAATACTATTCTCTTATCATTCACATCCCCGAAAATAGTTGAAATTTTCTGCTACTCTTTGTCACGTGTGGAGGAAAAATCGAAAGGAAAAGAAACACTCGTCGCAATAACTCTGGAAACGTCAGAAAGTGTTCTCTACGAGTTCAACAACTCGATAACTGGTATCGAAACGAGCGATAAGAAAATTCGTTGGTGATGGCGCGCGATTTCAGTAGCCGCGGCGTGAACTAAGCGGGTACGACACGCGTGCAGCATACTTAAACGAAAAACCATCATGGTGGGGCGTTTCTAAAACCCTCCACGACCTTCTACTACAGTTAGAAGAGAGTTGGTTGCTTAGAGAATGCCTCCTTTATCGTCTAACGGATTAATAACCGCGTGACAGTTGTTCATACTCGAGGTTCTCGCCCTAAATTCGATCAACGATCTCTCCTCGATCCCCTCCGATCAATCGAATCGCTGTTTGCGCACCGTCGATGTCCATTGGAAGTCTTAGTAGACGTTAAGATGTTTATGTACGAGTCTTGTTGGCAATTCTATTTGCCGTGAGTCCTCTCGAACGAGCAAAAGTGACTTTTGAATTTTGATCTTCGTTCGTTCGATCACGCTAAATGGAAATTTTATTAAACTCCTTTTTTTCCTAACTATCGATATTTCGTCTGCTGTCTGTCTTCGATATAAAGAAATTTGACAAAGAGTGAATGCAAAATTTCCAGTTAAAATTCTTGCGTTCCTGTGTTGAATTTTTGGAGTTATTTTTATTTTTTTTTAATTTGAATCAGTCGGCTATTATTTTGAGATTCGACAGAAAGTGAGTGCAAACTTTTCACTCGAAATTATTACGTTTGTGAGTTGAATTTTTGGTGATTTTTTATTCTTTTTAATTTGAATCAGTCGGCTATTATTTTGAGATTCGATAGACAGTGAGTGCAAACTTTTCACTCGAAATTATTACGTCTGTGAGCTGAATTTTTGGTGATTTTTTATTCTTTTTAATTTGAATCAGTCGGCTATTATTTTCAGATTCGATAGAAAGTGTGTGAAAAATTATCGCTGGAAATTCTTACGATCGTGAGTTATTTTCTTTATTTTCTTCGTTTGAATCAGTCACGTAATTATTTTCCGATTATTCATAGACATATCACGCGACTGAGTCTCATGATTAATATTGACAATGATCCTTTTACGAGTTGTCATAAAATCTTCATGATTTACTTCACCTTCTACAATACTCTTAGCTTCATTTTTTTTTACCGTTTTAATTTCTCGTAAATTTTACGGTTATTCTTAGCTCTTTCATTCGTCATCTTCCATCTCTCCCCTAACGAAACCTTTTTCTGATCTATTCATCTGCTCAATTATGTCTTCTCTTACTTGCCCAATTTAGCCTTCTTTCAGTTCTTCCATTTGACATTCCACAATTCTCATCGAAGATGCGTCGAAAACTACAGTTTTAATATTCTTCCTGGATTATTCATTTAACGTCTCGAGGATTTCTATTCATGGAATTCCTTTGAAGTATTTGCTCATTCGGTTAGCATTTTGCCCCACTGTTAAGACTCTTCCTCGTATTTTCCTCTTCTAATGCAACAATATTTCCTTCTTCTAGTCGTAAATCACATTCATGGATTACTTTTCTTCTTTCAATCCTATTCTGTGCTCAGTTTTCTTCTTCTTTAACTCTGTATTCTTCTGTCAATCGTGAACTGTAACTTCGTTTTCTTCTTTCAGCTGTAATCTTCATTCTCTGTTTAATTTTCTTCTTTTCCACGTTGTATCCTCTTCTTCCACTCTTAAGCCACATTTTGTCATTTAATTTTCTTCTTTCAGTTCTGCTCTATCCTCAATTTTCTTCTTTTAATTCTGTTATATACTCAGCTCTCTTCTTCTTCAACTCTGTATTCTTCTGTCAATCTTGAACTGTAACTTCGTTTTCTTCTTTCAACGATAATCTCTCGTTCTACGCAGAATATTTATCCTTCGATCATGAAAATGATCTTTTTTCCTTGAGTTTATTGCTTTTATATTGTAATCTCTGTCTTTTTTTTCGTAATTCTTTCCCAACCGAGGAAAATTGTTTTCCTCGATGAAGGATTACTCGAAATCGCTAGAATTAATTGAAATTCCTCATTAAAACGCGTTCGACGTATAAACAATGCAGTTGTTAAGTACGATCGAAGACTGAAACCGCCTAGATCGATGGAATATCGTTGCACCATCTGCTTAACGCCCCGAAGGACAAGTGAAGCTGTTTTCCACGGCGAATGGCGTGTTGCAACTCTGCAAATAAGACGAGAGCCTCTTGTCTATCGCTTTTACACCGAGCTGCAGCGTGTTAGTAACGTGTCACCTGTAATTCAGTCTTTTTCTGAATTATCCTAATTATTGAAAGCTTCTGTGACCCACTCGAGCGTCACGATAATCCGGGAAAAATCCTTTTACCTTCTCAGCAGATGCTTGGAACGTTAAATTCTTAAATATTTAAGTTTTTAAATATTTTAATTTTCAAATTTTAAAATCAGTTTCTAATATTAAAACGGTGTGCTGAGCGATCGCACGATCTATCCGCGTGCAACTGCAGGATTTTTTTGCCTTATCATCGAACAAGCTTAATTAACTACAAACTATTATACTAAAGCGTTTATTATGTATCGTAATAATTGGCTTGATAGAAGTTCATGTCTACAATTAGTAACCGTTTATTCACTAGATTTAACCATTACACACCACTTATCACTCGTTCTATTCATAATTACTTGCTTAATACTGCGAGATGCGACACGTGATTGTTCATCGATATCTCACCTTCCTCTTTAAATCAATGTTCCATCTATTCGTTGATATTTTCATTCAAGAATTTCAATATCTTTCAGCGAATGCGCCTGGATCATCGAAACGGTCCTCGAGTGTCGTTCGCGTGTCGCAATTGTGCATGCAATCGACATGCATTCCCGATGCGTTTGGCTAAAATGATCGCGTACCTCGTATGAATCCTAGTGGACGTGTGATTAACGTTAATTTCGCGTGAAAACGTCTAGGAAATGCAATAGAGTCGAAATTTCTCGAAGGATCTTCGCATTACCGGAAATTGCAAATAGAACGATGAAAGAATTTTCATTTTTTACCATCTTGGAAAATTTTAATACTTCCAAATTGAAATTTCTATAAATTAAAAGTAAAACTAAAGTCAAACTTAGATTTAAACTCAGGATTTAAGTTAGATTTGAATTGTAATTCTTATTGACAGAAATAGCAAGAAAAACAAATTAATTTATTCCTCTTTTTTTTGCGACATAAAATTATTCATCGACCCTTCCGTCCAAGTTACTTTTCTAACGAATTTATTAGTCATCTATTGATCATCGTGTAATTACTCTGTAATGGATGTTAAATTGAGATCAGTTTTCGTTCGTTCGAATCCTACTCAAGTCGAGCACGCGCGTTGCACTAGTCACGAAAGGGTTAAGTAATAAAAAGCAGAATGACGAAACAAGAAGGAGCTTGAAAAACGAGGCACGTTCTTTATTTTTCGAATCTGCATGAAAGCGGTGCTCGATGAGGTAATCGAACGTTAATGTCTGTTATTACACAGGAAACATGCTAACGAATCGCGGGATAGAGAAAAAGAGAAACAAAATGGTTAGAGATAAAAAACTTGCGAGCCACTTCGATTTGACAAGATTTCATAGGTTGAAGTGTTTACGATGATCTAATAACTGATACACGGGGTGTCTCATTAGTGATGTCATTCGATTGAAACGTACGTTTATTTTTCTACCGAATTTTAAACCTTGGCCACCTTAATTTTCATTCGAATTTTAATCGAATATTTGACACATATGTCTTATTTTACATTTAAATACAATTATTACGAAAAAATTGTGTTCATCGTGAAAAGTAAATTTGGTTACTGTTAACCCTTTGCACTCCAATGGCGCTTTTATGGCGACACGGGTAAATTACTTTGGAGAAATGTACATTTCAGACTGTTTTCATATTACTTTATATTATCGAAATAATGCAAATTAACGTAAGAAATAGAAATAAATAAATTGGTAAACACTAAAAATCCTTTTTTCATTTCAAGACAAAACTTTGGCTTTCCAGAAGTTTCGCTACCAATTTTATCAAAAAATGCTTAGACTATAAAGGGTTATTAAAAGGTCATTGTCAAGGTCACACGATTGAGTTTCAAGGTCACCTCGAATTTTTCAATTTTCCACGCTTCGACTTAGCACCGAAAGTGGTTCGATGATTGGCAGTATGTATGACACGACCTAAAGATGAACTTGAGTGTCGAATGCAATGTCGACGAAGCACGAATATACCTGCTAAAATTGCAGTCTCTGAAAAAGGAAACAGGGTTATATTCTCGATCGTTGTTCCAATTTTTTCCTGTTCAAGGTCATCTGCAATTTACCTTATCGTGAATTCTTTAATCGGCATCGTGAAATTTCGAAACGAACGTTCTTAAAGGAAACAGGTCGTCGATCGTGACCACCATTTCTTCTTGACACGTTTCGCTGCATTTGTCACGGACGACGAAAGTGTCCTTTTAAAAAAATCGCCCTTGAGACTGTCAATTCGAGAGAATCTTAACGAGAAAGTTAAAATGATTAATAAAAACATTATCAGCGCAGCTTTCGAACTTTGTCCGACGTCGAATCGTTGAAATAAAAAGAAAATTGATCTCTCGTTAAAGCTAGAATTAATTTAGGTTTCATCGAAGTTCGAGACATTTTTGAAGAAACAAAAAAATCGAATTACATTGGTCGAATTTAATCTCAGCCGTTCGGAATGATTGTGGAAGAATTGCAGTTCGAATTAACGTAAATACAAATAAAAAATCTGTCGATCGAATTCAGCGTCGTTCAGAATGACTGTGAAAGAATTGAATGTTCGAATTAACATAAATATTGGCGTACATATTGAAACACCCTGTATATATATGCAATTTTCAATCGCTTCTTCAGACAGCCTTCGTTCGGAAGCGAATGTTTGAATAACAGTTTCGCGGTTTTCTGCGTGGACCATCCTTCACTTTTCGACTACGAACTATCCTCTCGTATTCGTTGAACAAGCTGTCCAAACAACGAGAAAGAAACGGTAGGAAGAAGTGTAAACGATAAAGAATATCATCTTCGACGTTATTTATATTGTTTCTTCAATTTTAACTTACCATCAGATCGCACATTCTTCGCGTTCTCATTTTTGTAATTTTTTCTTCTTCACAACACAGTATAGGCACAGTTCGTCACAAAAATACCAACAATTTTGTTCGGAAAATCGACAACTCCGAAGATACCGAACGATCGATGTATAATTTTCACAATCTTTCACTTGCACAGTTCACTGCGTAAATTTCTGAAAATCATCGAAACAACATTGTTCCAAACGTTTCATCACCTGAGACACGGCGTAAAGACGTGGTTTCCTTTTTTACTCGTGAATGAAAACAACGATAAAACCGTCGCCGAGCGTAAAAGTAACAGCTGAATGGCAGTCACGTTTAATAAAATGGCGCGTGGTTCTTTCGAAATCCGACGTTACCGTTTAACCAGAACTGTTTACTCACGCACGGAATCACGTCTTCTGTTTGTTTTACATCGCCAGTAACTTACTTGTTACTCGCGGAGAATATTCCGCGCGTGATCGAGGTTTGCCCGACGTGAAACGGCGGCGGCTCTTGAAATTCAGGCGCCACTTCCGGTCCCGTTTGTCGTTCGACGCGAAGTGTTTTCAGGATTTCTAACAGCGTGACGTTTTTTCCGCAGGTTCGATAACTGGCAATTTGCATCGACTCGATCGCGATGGTAATTACATCGTTGAACTTTTTATCGGAGCGTTCGAACGCGAAAGGTAGATTTAAAGTGTATGTATAGCGAATTACGGATTTTCTGGCTGTAAAATTGTTATTTTCTCTGAGTTTTTTCTCTTTAATCGGAGAAGTGATTAGTGTAATTTTCGTCTATTTACCTGGAACGATCAGTTTTTCTCTTTTGCAGGTTATTGTAGGTTTGTTAGGTTTCTTTTTTTTTTTTTTTTTTTCGTGTGATTACAGTAATCTCTATTTTCGCAAGCTTTTAGTAGAGTGAATTAAGTTGACTCGATAGCAATTTTCCTTACTTTCGTAGTTTCTTTTTCACGTAGAACTGTAATTTGCAGGGGTTCAATTGCAGTAATCCCTGCTTTCCCAATTTCCTAATCGAGAAATCGATTTTCCTGGTTTCCTAATTGCAAGTAATTTAGCAACAAGGTTCCCTATTTTCTTAATCCACGTTACACTAATTTTCCTTTTTTTACTATCTTAATTATTATAATTCTCATTCTCCTGATGTCTTTATTGAAAGAAAATTTCCCTTTTTTTTTTTATTCGAGATTTAGTTAGTTAGAAACGTAATTGAAAGTGCTCTTGATCCTCCACAGTTTCTATTTTTCATTGTCTTTTAACGTACCATAATCAACACCGACTTCGTCTTCATCGATCCTTATTTCTTCTCTTCTCGAGAACTTCCGCTCGCAAATTTTTGCACAGCCCTAATTCAAAACGTCAAACAAACCGCTCGACAACCACAGTCACGCTGTTTCTACCGATTAACCCTTTCGCTGTTTACTAAAGTAAGGAAATTTAACAGTGTTCCACTTTTTTATGAATTAATTTAGTCACATTTGTAACAAAACCAAGGAAAGAACTTGCAACTAGATACTAATACTATTTTTCTCGCAAAGTTTCCTTATTTTTCGTGCACAATTCTAAGTTCTCCAAATTCGAATTACTTTGTAACAATTTCCTGCGTAGACGATACCAAGAATTTCTTTCAATTGATAGCTACAACATTTTCTGTTCGCCGAGATAAGTTCAACGACCTAGGACAAACTCAATTTCGTGTGGCATAATCAACGACACACCATTAAAATCTCATTCTTCTGTTTCACAAAATAGATAGAAAGACAATTAACTACTTCAAACAGTCTTCGTATAACCAATGACTCTCAATCTCGCGTTCAGCATTTAATTCCGCAAGTTGTGTTTTTTGCCACATAAATCCCTCACCTGAACGGTATATTTATGCGTCGTAGCGGAAACTTGTACCTGTGGATCTCTAAAAAGTGTCAAATTCAAGGATACGACGATTTTTCAAATTTTTCGATCTCCACGCAGCGTACTTCGTCTGAACGAAACAACGGAAGGGTTGAACTTGAATCGAAGAAATGTCGAAAACTTAGCGAAATGTACTCTCACTCCACGGTTTATATACCCAGAAAAATCTCAGACTCTCTGTTCCGGCGTAACTTTCACGACTACCGAAATTCGCATCGCGGACCAACCGTGTTCCCCTTGTCACTTTCTCAAGCCTTCCTTCCGACCTATCCTCCCCTTTCCTCTCTGCCATTCTTTCGTCTCTAATCGTAGAGAGACACAGGTTGGGATCAGAGAGGAAAGAGAAACGAGCTTGTGTTCTCTTCCTCCAAGAAAGCGGGTTTCTTTCGTTCTCTACGCTCGACAGTCGAATACTACTACTTTATACACTATCTGTTGATCCTTATCAGAAACGTGTTATTCAATGCTCTGTTTCCGATTAACACGTTGCCGACTGTCACAGAAAACTTTTCTGTCACTTGTGACACTCTGTGCCGTTCGTTCCTCGAACATCTTCGCGTGTGAATTACGCGAATTATCTAATAAGAGAGAGTCTGTAGCAGTTCGATTGAAATGTCAGCGTCGCTTTGATTGATATTGCACTTGCTGCGAACCCTTAGGTTCTCCAGGGATAATTTATCACTTTTCCAAGAGGTCACGCTAACTTCACGTTATAGATAATTATATTTATAGTAATCGTACCTTTTCCTAAGCGATACATAGTTTTATGAATTTTTATGAATTAAAGTGTGAATATTTTTTCTAACGCGTGACATTTTTCGAAACATTTTCTCGCGTGAAGCGGTGGTTTACAAGAAGAGCGCATGAACGCGCCATTTTTTAGGGTTAACAATTGTTTCATTTTCGAATACCAACGGAAGGAAAAGGTTACTTAGAACGAATACAGCTTCACAGTGTGACATCTGAATTGGGCGAGTGATTCTTTCAGAATGGAAAGGGTTATACTTACCGTTTAGCGATAGAATTGGTCCCCTTCGTATCGGAAATGTTGACAGTTAAAGTCACGCATTCGTGTTCGCCTCCGAAAAAATTGTAGGAATCTTGAGTTAACCTTTTCGCGACTGAATTATCTCTTTTTTAAGAATTTCATCGCGTTTGTAATGGAGACTAAATTGAGGTTTCACGAACGATTCCGGAACTTTTCGACTCTCGACTGTTGAGTACTCGATTGATGAAGAATTCAGAACTTTTCGACACTCAACTGTTAAGCACCGAACTGATAAAGAATTCAGAACTTTTTAACTGATAAATTCTCGTCGAACAAGACACTACCCGAGTAAAATCACTTTAAAAAAGAAAGTTGAAAAGTATGCAACAATTTGAAAGAAAAAAAATACACGTTCGTAATTTCTGTCCGTACAGTCACGTGCGAAGAATATACGATAAAAAAATGTTCTGTTCATCTGATTTCGATGAATTTCGTATCATTTTGAAGATCGTATATTTTTCTCACGAAAATTGATTTCTTTTTCCACTGAAATACCTTGCCGTCTCTCCTCTACGTTGCGTTTGTAAGTATACCATACAGGTGATAAAGTCGTTCCACGTGTATCCTCCGCGACGATGAACGGTGGATCTCCTCCTCGTGGTGAATGGATTCAGCGAACGCCGACTGTCAGACTAATTCCAGCCGATCTGAATGCACCGACAAAAAAAGAAAACGGTTTTCATAGCAATGTTACGAGTGGGGGTTACCTGAATCCCTCCTGAACACGCCTCGTCAGGCTCGCACACCGTCCTTCTTCCTCCTCTTCTAAGCGTGAGAGTCAACGTGCTGGCGATGTTGAACGGGTGGTTGCCGGAGTGTAGTGAGGTTTCAGAGGGGAAGATCGAGATTTTGTGGGGTTCGAGTGTGTTTCCGGTAATCTTGACAAAGCTTTGCATGGGGTTTTGAAGGTTTTATCTTGGAATTGAGAGACTTGACTTTGGACTTAGAGGAGGCCTTTCGCTTTGAATTTGAAAGCTTTGAAATTGAAAGTTTTGACTTGGGAATTGGGGGACATTTGGCTTTGAACTTGAGAGCTTTGGAATTAGAGGCCTTTGGCTTTGAATTTGAGAGCTTTGGAATTGAAATTTTCGACTTTGGAATTAGAGGTCTTTGGCTTTGAATTTGAGAGCTTTGGAACTGAAAGTTTTGATTATGGAATTAGAGGCCTTTGGCTTTGAATTTGAAAGCTTTGGAATCGAAATTTTAGACTTTGCAATTAGAGGTCTTTTGCTTTGAATTTGAGAGCTTTGGAATTGAAATTTTTGACTTTAGAATTGGAGGACCTTTGCTTTCAATTCGAGAGCTTTGGAATTGAAAGTTTCGACTTTGGAACCGAGAAGTTTTTGCTTTGAATTTAAAAGGATCATTAAATTGAATTGTAACTCAGTAATCTTCGATTTCGGAATTTCTTTTTTCGTCAAGTCACATCATAAATTTCTCGAGTGTTAAAAAAGTATTTATCCTCGCAGAAGTTTATCTACTTTATTCGTAGGTGATCTCAACGACGCATAAATCGTTCCAAGCCAAAGTAGTTTTCCATTATTGCCGGTGCTTTACGTACCAATTCTTTTTTATTTTTTTGTCTGATAACATTATGCAAGTTGCAAAGAGATTCTTATGCAAGAAGCAATTTAGCCGTGTTCTAACGATCTCAATAGTAAAATCGCCCGCAAAGGAAGATCAAATTGCAGTGTTACAAACAACAATTTTAAGTTTCGCTTAATCGATCGATCTTTGCTCTTCTTCGACAATTCAAAGGTTCGACGAGACGTGTATTTGCCAAATGAGATTTTAAACGAAATTACCGAATGTTTTTTCACGATCCTTTTTCAGAAGGCGTCGAATTTTTTTTCCATTCACCGTGTGTATATAAAAGTGAGGTTGAAAAATTACGATCGAGGCTGTGATGAAGGTCGATGTGTTTTGAAAACGTTAATTTAATCTCGTCGTAAGTTGCACCGTGAGGTCATCAATGTTGATAAAACAACGAAAAAATTCAATTTTAAAATATATTAAAGTAATGTGACAAATATTACAGACGCACTGACACATATTTAAATATAAAAACGAAAGAATAAGAATTTTTAACGGTACATCGGGACATTGAAACATTATCAATATAGATTATTAATGTTTATCGTTAATTATTCAATGTATCAGTTAGGTGTAAACAGAATTTGTAAAAAAAACATATTGCATCACATTTCAGTGAATTATCTCACGTTAAAATTAATCTGCTTGGAGAATTTCTAAAAAATTCCATTCGTCTTTCAAAATTTCACAATTTCTCGAGAAATGTACTCATCATTCAGAATTTCTCAAAAATTACATTCATCTTTCAAAATTTCTCGAAAATTACATTCATCGTTCAGAATTTCTCAAAAATTACATTATTCTTTCAAAATTTCTCAAGAATTACACTCATCTTTCAAAATTTCTCAATTATACAATTTCTCGAGAAATGTACTCATCATTCAGAATTTCTCAAAAATTACATTCATCTTGCAAAATTTCTCAATTATATTCGTCCTTCAAAATTTCAGAATTTCTCAAAAATTACATTCGTCTTTCAAAATTTCTCAATTATATTCGTCCTTCAAAATTTCTCAATTATATTCGTCCTGCAAAATTTCAGAATTTCTCAAAAATTACATTCGTCCTTCAAAATTTCTCAAAAATTCCATTCATCGTTCAAAATTTCAGAATTCCTCAAAAATCACATTCATCTTGCAAAATTTCTCAATTATACTCGTCCTTCAAAATTTCAGAATTTCTCAAAAATTACATTCATCTTAACAAATTTCTCAAGAATTGCATTCGTTTTTCAAAATTTCTCAAATATTATATTCGTCCTTCGAAAATTTCAGAATTTTTCAGATATTGCATTCATCTTTCAAAATTTCTCAAGAATTACACTCATCTTTCAAAATTTCTCAAATATTACATTCGTCCTACAAAATTTCAGAATTTCTCAAAAATCACATTCATCCTTCAGAATAATTCTCTATTCCTTATCCTCTCGGAGCAACTTCTTTGAAGTTTCATTTTCCCTAGATTCCTCTCCGAAAAAAAAAACCCCGTTTTTCGCGAAATTTACATTTCGTCGGCTACCATTGTCGGCTACCAAATGTCGAGTAGACGGAATAATCGTCTTGTCTTATTCTGCACATCAACGTAAACATGTCCAGCGTGATAAATCGCGCTGCAAGTTTAAAAATAAGGCGTGATGCTAAATAGTACTTTATCGGAGTAACTTATGATTTCCTTTTTTCTTCTTCTTCGCGCTTCTTATGAATGATTTCTTGCGTGAGAACGAAAATCGAGATTGCATCATCGAGTCGCGACATTGTTGTGCCTGCAAACGTAAAAACACGCGCGTATTGCATAAACTTCGATGATATAATGAGAAGTTGTAGGTGACAATTACACGTTCGAATACATAGTTTAATACCAAGTTGTTGTGCGTTCACTATCAATCTACTGTGCACCACCTGAGTCCCTTATCCCGAGTAGATTCCTCAGGTTGGTTTGACTCGAGAAGAGGGACGATTAACGTTTCGCGACCAACCCACTGCGATTCGTTACAACGTGATAAATACAGAGTCGAAACTATTAAACTATCGATTACTTTTTCTATACTTTGCAATTTGCATCTCGTTGTATCCAAGTAACAAAACGTTTCAGCGAAGGTGTCATCAGAAGAGGACATTTTGCGCCAATAATGTCGATGAATATGGTTCGACAATAATATTGAGACTTGAATTTCGAAATATTTCGAAAAATCTTCATTCGCGAATTCTTCAATCTCAATATCAAACGACACAGAGTGAATAATATCGGCAATATTTGTCAGTATCGATAATATCATTGATCGTGACGCTTTTGTATATCATTCTACTCTTTTTTTCTTTTCTTGTATACATAACAAAGATGTTAAATAAATAATTCGATCGATCCTTTCTTCCATCTTTCAGCATTTAAACATTTTCAATTTCCCATTTTGCTACTTGTGTGAAATTCTGTTTCCAAGCAAGTCTCTGCAAAATAATCACATTTTTCATCTTCTTCAATTTTTCCAATTTTCCTGAAATTAAATCGATCACCTGATTGTAATATATTCTTCGGCAAATGACACAGGAGACACGAATTGCACAGGTGAATTAGCGACCATTATCCTGTTATTTATACTCCTGAAATTGTCGAAGCAGTTAACGCTCGACACACTCGTCGTCTATCCAAATTTACGTTTCAATAGCTTCTTCGAAATTTCAAACGAGCATAATTAAGCATTGACAGGAACAGCAGCTAGCATTTTTCTAAGCGTGAAACTTTCTTGAGCGGATTGCGCGCTCGAGGGATTTCGCAAACCGAATCGCGCGTTAGTAGAAAGATGAAGAAGCAGATTAGATTCACCCTTTGTAGAACAGTTTAATTCTGAAGAAACTGAATAAGCGCGCCTGCGCGTTAAAAAATTCTGCAGGTTGCTGCTCGAGTCATTTTTAGAAAAGCTATGTATTAAAAACAAAAATAAATAAAAGTGAAAGGTGTCCCAGTTTTGGTTTCGAAGTAAAAATCGTATGAAAAAAAAAAAAAGAAGAAGAAAGAAGACACAAGGATTCGTGAAAGAAAGAAGAAACATCGTGGCGGTTCCTGGTTACGCGTGAGCTTTCGTTTATTTGAGAAAAATATTATTTACATTGCACAGATATATCACTAGCGTCGTTAAAAATAAAAAGACGAGTTGGACGATCGATGTTCCTGAAAGCTCTTCACACGAAAATTCCTTCGTTCGAGAGAACGAACATATTATCCAACTAGAGAATCAACTTGCAAATCAACTTTCTCATACAAAAATCATTCATCGATATGATTATAAATCTTTGTCCTTCGGAGAATATTTGAAAAGAAAGAGAGAGAGAAAAAAGAAATACAACAGTTACGTTGAAATTTGATTGAACCGGGAAGAATCACACAAGTATTTTCTTTTTTACATAATGAGATTAAATTTATAGAAAGTTAAACCGTTTAAAAATTCGTTAAAATTCTCGAAATATGTCTCGTTCAATTTCTTCTTATTTCATCTTTTTACATTCGTCT
>NW_017100515.1:963904-974853 GCF_001263275.1 Habropoda laboriosa | reverse complement strand
ATATATATATTTAAATAAAAAGAACGAAAGAAAAATAATCGCTTTTTTTTCGTGCAACAGATCAGTCGAAAACGTAACATAACGGATTTACGTATATCTTAAGTCAAGAAAACGATAAAACAGAAAAAACAAGACAAAAATTTGATCTAAATGCGTTTCGTTAACAGACGATTGTTTCTTAGCGCCGATTCGACACGTTCATCACTGTATACATAAATAGCAATAAAGGTGTTAGCGATAATCGTATTAATAATACTAATTAATAATAATATTAATCGTAATTTTATAACAGCGTTATTCGTGTGTAAAATAATTCCTAGCTGACAACGTTATTATACTCGAACGATCTCGCCTCTCTAACCTAAAAAAAGAACAACGGTGAGATTTAAAGACAAAGAGAGAGACGAGATCGCGTCTCTGCTGCGAGAAAAGTTCTTCTATAAGGTACAACTCTCCCGGTCCTCTTTAAGTACTGAATACAATATTACCGTTGATACGAGCCATTATTATTATTATTATTGTTACTTTCTTTTACTGTTTGCTTATATTTCGTTTTACATTCAAAAAACGCGCCTTGTAAACCACCGCGAAAAAACAACTCTCGAAACGGCCATCTTTTATCATCGTTCCGTAACCGTTCCGAGTATCTCGTTCTTCCTTTCCTGCTATCGATAAATATTCACGTCATTACGAAAGCTAGAGTTCGTTCACATCGTTTATAATAAAATACATTTATGTTAATCCTGGACCTCGTGAAATTTCTCATTGATCCTCGCTGATTTACATGAAAAATCGTATCACATTGATGCAACCTTACACAGTGAGTTTCTTTCTTTTTTTTTTCTTTCAATTATCATACGTCAATGCGAACTAGAAAGAGAGAGACAAACGGAATATCTAATCGGTGTGTTAAAACGGTTGCAGACATTTTGTTTATAAAAAAATAACACTTTGTTCCTTTCGCTCGTCTCGAACGTCGAACAACGTACGTCCGTGATTTAAAAGAATGCTCGTTCAATAGAGTTACCGCGCTTTTCAAGTCCGCTGAAAGCGAACTCACGTCTTTCATTCATCGTGTACGCAATGATTTTCTTATCCTCTCTCCTATTATCCTCCGTTCGAACGGTCGCGCCATTTTACATCAATAGCAGCGCGAAAACTTAGTGTATAAAAAAAAAAAACATGTTCACCCCATCTACGTGTAAACGTAGCTCGTTACGCAGAAATGCAAAGTTCGAACATCACAGCAAAGGGCACAGAGTAGTGTGTGAACAGAAACCATCCGACGAGTATTTTTTCTAGTTATAAGCGAATACAATGCATCCTTTTTTTAAATACTCGAATACAACACGGGTGCAATTCGCCGCGCGTGAAAACAGTAAGCATTTATATTAATATATTTATATATATTAACATCTGATCTCTCCTATAAGCGAGAAAACTATCGTACGTAGCTGAACGCGCTATAAACGAATATATGTACTATTTGATATCTCTATACGTATATCAAAATTCTTCTCTTACAGCGAAATAAATCACGTGTGAACGTGTACACAGTAGTTGTATACGCGTCGCGCGCATTTAATGTTACTTATACGAAAATGTGTCTGCCCTTTGCGTTCTTCCTGGGATACCCTGTATCCATCGAATTAATTCGAAACTGTTTTGAAAGATTTCCCGGGTCGAATTTGTGTCGTATTTGAAAAATGAAAATGCTCGCCAATCTCTTAGTGTGCATATGTGAATTTTTGTAAAATATTAAAAGAGAGAAACAATTTTTAAGAGAAAATGTGAAGAAATAGAAATATCGGACAGAAAGTGTGTAAAGAATTTTCCCAGTAACGCGACGCAAACGGCTTAAATATAATATAATATTGTAGGAACCGAGGAAAAAATTGAGAGGGGACCCAACGCGGGAATCGAACCCGTGACACCTCCCTCCAACTGGCAAAAGCCGAGACTTTGAGCACTACGCCAATAACACCCTCTCTATTTTCTCCTCGTTGGTGTTCCTTATTTGGGGGTATGGAGGCACCGATCCTACACTCGGCCATCCGGCGCTCACATTTTCCCTCGAATGTCACTTCTCAACATTTTCGAGTACACTCTCCCACCACTCAGTGGCACTCAGCCGAAACTCTGTTTCTCAACTCTTTTGGGAGACGTACACCCTCTCACATGTTTTTTTTCTCATCGCCTTGCTGTGTAATCGTAGATGCCTCCATCCCGGACGAGCCCCCAAAATTATGTGGTATTTTTAGAGGTTTATTTATTTTTTTTTTTTTTAATTAAAAAGGAAAATATAGTTCTCCGCAAGGATTGCGTGTATTTTTGGGCCTTAAGCTGACATGGTAGATATCACGGAAAGAGCCGAAAAAAAATAGACATATTAAACGAATTGTGTTACGATATTAATGAGAGCTTGGGCAGACGCGCGGTGCCGACATTCTTCCTATGCCAAGATTACTATGGATATCGCTCGGTATATGCCACTCCTGATAGCGCGACGATGTAAACAAACTTTCATTCGCGCGGAGAACTTTCCTTTTCCGTAAGAGAAAAAAAAATAAAGCTTTAAAGATACCACAATGTGCTTTCTAAAATAGAACAGACTCAAAAACTCACTCGTATAAAGGATAAAATGTGTGTGTGTGTGTGTGTGTTTGTGTGTTGATGCGTATAAAATCCCTAACTCTATTATAAATTAATTACATAGTATGAAGTTAAATGTAAATAGCGTAATTATTAACTTAATAACGTTATGTACCAACAATGTGCAGTTAGCAATGATATAAAACGCTTAAATTCCGGGCCGTTTCAATTCATCTCGATATATATCGAAGACGCAACACTCTCACGAAGATGTCGCAAGTTCGAGAAAAAAGAGAAAAATGCCATCGAGAGCATTTTTATTTTCAGACATTTACCCACGTAGTATCGTTTCTATTTATAAAAGTGACGATACTTCTCGAACTTTTACAATGAAACTGCATAACATGCTGATAGTTCGAAAGGTAATAACAAACGATGAGAATAGAAACGTAAGACCGAGTATCATCGTTGTTCGAACTGTTTGTAAAGCTATAATCCGTTCTACATATAGCCGATATGAATTAATCTCTTCGTGTTTATGTGTGTGTGTGATCCACGCTCTGACTAACTTTTTCCCCCCTTTTTTCAATGTTTCAAATATAAAAATTCGACACGCTTAATAAATTACAATTCACCTGGACTAATTAAAAAAACATTTTTTTTCTTCTCTTCTTTTAAAGTGTGAAACAAAACGAGCACTATGATGTGTATCGGATGTATAACTATTTTACAAAAGTCTACATTGATAATTCTCACCCCCTTGATCCGTAATTTCATCAATCTTGCGAATGATCAAACTCTCTTTTTTCTTTTTCTTTTTTTTTTTTTTTGTTCGTCGAGCATTACTTCCGTTTATAAAATGCGTGTATCAGTCACTTGTTTTCGTAAATGAATAGAATACGTCATATTGTATAATACCAGTGACTCCTGACTTGAGGCAATGATCGCGTTAGCAATGAATTGGGTTAGTTAAATAACATGCATAGTTACACGTTTGTTAAAAAGATAGCACGGGTGAGATTCTTTGGAGGAGTTTTAGGTCAGTGATCGAGATCGTTCATCGAGCATCCTTCGCTGTTAACTTCTCTATTAACTCTTGCAACGGCGCTAATTCCCTTCTCTCTATCAAGTTAAATTCCTGCAACGAATAAAATCAAGGATAAAACATTAGAAAGATTAGGTCAAAGATTTTTTTTTTTAATTCTCGAAGAATTTGTTTAGTTTTTCCTCCTTTTACCTGAACAAAAAATATGAAGTGTTTGAATGATGTGTTTAAGTGTGCCTCCTCCCCAAGTTGTACCACTTCACTGAAGTGTTGATGATAGATATGTGCATACACTCTGAATAATCGTTTCAGTATTGTCTTGGCAATGGACAAAAAATTTTTTGGGAAAGGAACTCCTGAAAAAAGTGAATTTTTATCAGTATATTAATATGGTGATATCTTATCTAACTAGATAATGTCACTTACCAATTTTTGATGGAAACAGGGTCTCATCGTCTAACTGATCCTGCACCCAAGTCATTAAGTAATCAATATACTTTGGTGCAGAACATTTAATTGGCTTCTTGACAGTGTGCCCATCAGCCCAATGATATTCATATTTTGGTCCTGCTGACATGATGGGACAACTTTCCTCTGTACAGAACTCTGTGATAGTGCCATATAACATGTTGATTTGATTGAAAAAATCAACAGCTGAAATAATATAAAAGTTATTTATTTTTTTTTTTTACAATTACCGTTATACGAACAAACAAATATGCAATAATACAAATAGATAAACATACTATTTACTGCAACCCATTCATTCAAATCTTCACCCTCTGGAAGCATAACTGCAAGTCTCAAGTTTCCAGAGCCCAGGGTGGCAGCTGCATGTTTCATCAAGTCATATTGATGAGTACCCTCAGGAATATTCTTCTTTGGCTTGAAGGTTTTCGAAGACCTGCTTCCGCTTAAGAAATCCATAAAAATATTTTTCAGCAATGACTGATATTTAAAAATGTTACACTCATTTTTTATGGACAATATTTATTTGTGAAAAAAATAATACAATTCTTATCTACATATACATAAATTTTACTATTATTCCATAACAAGGAGTAACAAATAATTACATTACTGAAAAAAAAAACATTTGTTTATATATTTCGATGTATAAACATCAAGCATATACAGGGTGACTCCGATCTAGTGGTACAAGCCGAAAAGTGGTGAATCTACATGAAAAAATAAGTCGAAGAAAAAGAATGTTTTTTTCATTTAAGGTTTGGTTTTTGAGTAAATCGATGTTTCGAAGACTCGTACATTTTTATATGATCTTAATTGTGTTTATGTTTGAAGGATATGATTGTGCTGTTTCAATTATCGTTCCGATTTCTAACATTAGGTACTAAGGGATAAACATTGATATATAAAACGATAACGATAACGATCTTTGTAATAATTAACAGCAATAGATGCGTTGCCGGTACACGCAACACAACGCGAGTATCATATCAATGTATTCTCTGTTGCTGTATGTCGACATATCGACAGAACGACAAAGACTTGAAGTTTGACACGGAAATAGCAACAAGTCATGACATTGATGAAGTTCATGTATAGAGACGCAACAAAAAAGTAGTCTATAGTGTGGCCAGGTGTACACGAACTCGACGAATCTTCAACATCGATTTACTTGAAAATGAATCTTTAAACGAAAAAAATATTATTCTCTCTCTTCGACTTATTTTTTCAGGTACATTCACCTTCTTGCGGCTTGGAACACCAAATCGGTGACACCCTGTATATAAACAATACATAAACTATCGCAATTATACAAACAACTATTGATTTATCAAAGAAATCGATGAAAAAAAAACATCGGAATAGTGAAATGGAGTAAAATGAGAGAAAAGTGACGATTAGGGCGGATGTGACAAATCGATCGATTTCAATTATGATTAAGCGTTTCGTCGATACATCATGATTATCGCGATAGCGTCGCGGAAAAAAGAAATTCTACTTCCGCGATGCAGTCCATCGAGATAAGAAATGTTTGTAACGATAAATTTGACGTATGATGAATACGTTGCGCGCATGCAACGGGGGTATCCACGGGTGAAAGCAACGGAGAAAGAGACGAAGACCGAAGATCGTGAAAAACGGGGAATTTTTAAAAGAAATTATGGTATCGCGCTATTTTTAGGTATCCACCGATTGGTCGATCGCGGTGTACACGAATTCAAGAGTGCATCGGGTTGAGAACCTAAATTAGTCGAGAGGCAAGTGAACGGGAACTGGCCAAGCGGTTTCTGTCAATATTTCTTTTCATTGTGACCGGTCCACGGTAACAAATTACCGATCCATCCTCGCTGTCATTTGTCAGTCACGAACAGGGTTGGCAAAATATCGAACGATCAATTAACGGTGGAAACGCTCGATATTCGATGCGCCTAGTTTACGAAAATCGAATTCAACGCGGAATTGCAATGAGGTAAAAGCGCACCCGGGTAGGGAAAAGTCGATTTTCACTGGAAACGTAAAAAAACTTACAATAGGAAGCTCATTGTGCGCTCCTGGATGACCTGTCGATGAAATTCGATTCACTAGTACCCGGCTGCACGTGTCGTTGATTTTCTTCGCGGTAGAAATCACTACGAAGAGTTAGCTGACGATGATTCTCCTTAATATGCACCATACACACTCTCTCACGACAACACGATAGACGTTTTGTCAACTACCTTCTCTACGATCCCTCGACTCCAATCCTTCCACTGCCGAACGGGATTCTACTTCTTTAGATTCGGTCACGACCTCTATCCAGACGTGACCGTAGACACGTACTTTCTATTTTCTTCTAACTTTACGATTTATAACATTTCGCCGTTTACAATATCGTTTGCGCAATACGCGTTATATTGTATCAATATACTCTTAAAGTACCTATAGTCTAAATGTTTTACTATGTGTAACACGATCGATATAGTGTGGCGTCACAAGCCACGTGTGTTCTCAAAGACGGCGGGCAGGCGAAATAAAAGCTGCTAGTTTATTTGACTAGAGATATTTAGTATAATTAGCAAATGTTCTTTAGTTTTACACAAAAAATATAAACGTCAGACTACTCACAAAGGCTATATAAAAACTATGCAAAAGAACATAAAAAACAATACTATATAAAATACTTTGTAGCGCCCTGTAATACCGAACACATCGGTGTCTTACCAAGAAAGAAGGAGAGACGCCGTTGCAAAACTTGCAGGTAGCTCACGGGAATCTAACCTAGGGAAAAACGTACACAACGTTTTTCACGCGATAAAGTCCCTACAATAGTAGATAAAAAATATTGTTACACGATCAAGTTCAGATGGGTTTAAGAACACCGAAATAGGCGTATCGTGAATAATAATTATACTTATATTTCTAATATTAACATACGTTTTTAAATGAATCGATAATACTTCGTGTTTTATTTAAAGAGTGAACATAATTACTTAATTGAAATAATAAAATTTTTTTTTACAGTGATATCAAGTGTGTTCATAAATTAATACTGTTCCGGACGTGAACAAACAGAGATTAGAAACTATATCGTCCACGCAGTTAGTGTGCCGCATTTGACGAGATCTCTCTTTTGGATTGAACAACGCCAATTTTGCGACAGTCCTTTTTGGCTTGGAATGAGCAAATATTTTATCTCTTACCTTCTGCTGTGTTCTTTGGACACACCCTTGCTGGCTCGACGTGCCTGTAAATTATACGTCGATAGGATACCAATCGTCGATAACGTATCGGCTGCAGCGTAGAAGGTAAAGTCGCAGCATAGTCGATGAGGAAGACGGCGAGGATTTGTGGAACAGTCTCTTCGATAGGAATGAAACGCGACGCCATAGATTTGTGTTTACATTTTACAGGCTATTTTCGTTCAGTTTTCAAAGTTTCTCACTTAAATTTCGGGATTTTTACGATTTTGTCGATTATTACGCGTTCCTAACGATATCTGGACTTAATTTATTTAATTTTGTAATGGAATATTTAAAGAATGAATGTTTCGGAAAAAGAAATGGGTCGTGGTGGTGTGTAAGGGAGAAATTAATAGACTGTAAAACAATACTTGTATACTGTAACTTTTTGTAAAATACACTTTGTACAGTTACCTTACAATAAATAATTGATATTTTCATAAATAATTGCATTTCTTCATTTTTCCTGATGTTCAAATCCTTTCCTTGATTCCTGTGGTGGCCTGAAAGCAATATTTCTAATTTATACAAAAAGAACATTAATTTTCAAATCTTAAATAAAGTTATAAACAATTTCTAACTAATCTTCTACATGCAATTGTTAATTCAATGCGAATTTAATAAATTAGGCTCGTCTATTAAATTAAAGCACACAACAATTTTATTTAATACATTCAATAATTATAAACTACTTATTATTCTTAAATTACTATAATCTTCATTATAAGTAATGTCAAAATAATTAAAAAATTGATTATAAGTATTAATTGAATATAATAGACATGAGGAGGATAGCAATAGCAAAGAGAGACAAGGGCACGAGTAGCGATAACAGGATAGCACTGTAGAAATGAGATAGACAAGGAAAGGAATAGGGTTAGACAAGGATAGCATTAGAGAAATGAGTTAGACAAGGAAAGGAATAGAGTGTTAGACAAGGACAGGAACTTTTCAAGGCGAAAATAACGCCATCTCGCGTTTGGTGACGCGAACTACGACTTTTTAATAGGAACACAGAATATAAACAGAGGTATTAGACAAGGATAGCACTAGTGTGCGAGAAGGACAGAGAGAAAACGCTTCCTATTGGCTGGCGGGCCTCTGACCTCCGCCAATCAGGCCCTAAATCACATCGAACGGTGAAAAATCATTAATAACTCAATAATTACGATGATTTTGTGAACTTTTAGAATTGAAGAATGAAGTGTGGACCTTCAGAAACTTTCACATATAGTTTTCAGTGCCCTGAACCCTCGCAATAATTAGTTATTAACAATTTTAGTACGTGATGTCGGGAATGATGCCGTTTACGTTTATATACCTTTACGGCTTTTCAATAATTTCATAGCTTTATATTAAATTCTCATGCAACTTACTGTATGCATCTGAAAGGTAACTCCCTCGGCTACATTCTCATATAATTTCTATTAACATCTCTCTTGTGGTTTGATAGTTACATAATATTCTTTAGGCGAGTATTATAATCGTCGCATTCGAATGTAACACATTTTCGTTATTTCAATAGAAATACGTTATTAATTGTGCACTTTCATGCGTGTAGAATGTAGAACGGACTTTTATTTATATTCTCCAATCATTTTGGTAAACGTAAGTGATGTGTTTTATTAGATATTAGCAATTGTTTATAACCGTTGACTATACACGAGTACAATGAATAGGGGACGCTTCCAAATTATGTTTAATAACTCTTAAACTAAACCGAATATGTTAATAAAAATTATTTGAGAATGTAGCCAAAGGAGTTCTCTTTCAGAGGAATACAGTTAGTTGCATGGGAATTTAGCAGAAAGCTATGAAATTATTGAAAAACCGTAAAAGTACTTTACGATATGTGGTATCGTTCCCGACATCATGCACTAAAATTGTTAATAATTAATTATTGAAAGGGTCTAGTGTGCTAAAAATTATATGTGAAAGTTGCTGAAGGTCCACTCTTCATTCTTCAATTCAAAAAGTTCACGAAATCATCGTAATTAATGAGTTATTAATGATTTTTCGCGAACGACGCGATTTAGGGCCTGAAAGTTAGAGCATGGCGGCCTGCCGACCAATAGGAAGCGTTCTCTCTCTCTATCCTTCTCGCACACTGGTGATATCCTTGTCTAATACCTCTGATGATATTCAGTGTTCCTATTAAAAAATCGTAGTTCGCGTCACCTAATGCGAGATGGCGTCAGTTTCGCCTCTAAAATTTTCTGTCCTTGTCTGACTCATTACTCTAATTCTATTCTTGTCTAATCCTATTCCTTTCCTTGTCTAACTCATTTGTATAGTGTTATCTTTGTCTACCGCTATTCGTTTCGTTGTTTCTCTTCGTTATTGTTATCCTCTACATCCCTATTATATTTAATTGATAATTATAATTAATTTTTACGCATTTCTAGAGGTTTTTAGACTTAGTTTATTTAATTTTGCAATGGAATATAGTTTAAACAATGGGTTCTTTGCAAAAGGAGATGAACGCGGTATGTAAAGGAGGAGTAAAGAGGCTGTAGAATGCTGTAAAACAGTATTGGTATATTGTAACCTTTTGCAAAATACATTTTGTACACTTATATTATAATAAATAATTTATTTTTTGCTAAATAATTGTACTTCTTCATGTTTCCTGATATTCAAGTCTTTTCCATGATTCCTGTGGTGGCCTGAAAGTTCCTTCTGTAATTCACACAAAAGGAACATTAATTTTTCAATTTTCAATAAAAGTTTAGCACTATTGGTTAATTAACAACAAGACGTCACAATTTCTCCTACATCTCCCACTTCTAAACTCTAAAGCTCGCCTGAAAACTCAAGCTTGCTTTGCCGCACAATAATAAGTAATAAAGTTCGCGAAAAGCAATTGATGGACGATTAATAAACAAGAGAATATCTTTACAGCTTTGTTGTTACTTCCGGAGGTTTACCCGCGCAACGACGCACGCATGCACTACGTCAGTCAGTTTAACGTACAAATTACAATTTAATATTACGCTAAGGTCCTTATCCTATATTATAGTACGTACAAGTTATATTTAAATATATAGTAGAATTAAGATTATGGTTGTATTATTTTCGCTATGAATGCGTACATAATGCGTAAGTAAGCTCGCTAAATTAAGAGGGTGGATTCGCACGAGAATCACAGAGGCTGGTTCGCATGAATTACGAAGCGTGGACATTATAGAACCAAGCTGCCTTTTACATTTTCTACGTTTCATATAATAAAAAATATATTATGGTTAAGATATTTTCCATTAAAGAACTTTTTGGTGTAATTTAGAGATTATAAATAAATTATCAATTTTCATATATGATAATAATTAAAAAATTTGTGGACCATGTTATGTAGTGTATTACATTGCGAACCAGTCTTAAATTTCGTTCGGGTAAACGCCATTTTGCTGGTAGTTTCGTAAAGCGTGGTGTTGGCTGAGCGTTTGCTGTCAATTAGAGTTAATTTGTAATTCTTCTTAATTTATAATCCAACACCAAGAATCTGTAAGTATGACTATAACATGTACAATTTAAAGAACACAAAATTTGTTTGTATAATTCCCATATTTTAGTATTACTGGTAGTATAAGTTCTTCGGCAATAGGATATTTAAAAAAAAATGTTATCAT
>NW_017100515.1:941045-963877 GCF_001263275.1 Habropoda laboriosa | reverse complement strand
TTTCTAACATTTTGTTGGATACTGTTGACCTTCAAATTCTTGAGCGGTTGTTGTAAATAAAGATATTTATTATAATGTTAGTGATGCAATAATTGGAATAATGGAAATAAAATATTAAAAGAAAATGTATATGATAATGTATTTGTAGTGTGTTAAAAATGAATAATAATTTTAAAATAATGTTAATCACTAATTTAATTTAATATTTTGTAATATAAAGAAGAAGACAGAGCATATCTATACAAATTTTAACATAGTTTATTTTAGACTGAAACCATGTCTAATGGAAGTGGAGATCATGATGATGAAGGCTATGTTGTGAAACTACGTGGACTGCCATGGTCCACTACTATTGATGAAATCATGAAATTCTTCAGTGATTGTTCTATTTCAAATGGTAAAAATGGTGTTCATATGACTATGTCAAGAGAAGGCCGTCCAAGTGGAGAAGCTTATGTAGAAATGGACACACCTGAAGACATTGAAAAAGCTTGTAAACGAGATAGAGATCACATGGGCCATCGTTATATAGAGGGTCAGTCAAAGATGATATAAAAAGCCAAATGTTTAAAAGAACAAATGATAATAAACAATTTTTTTCTATATAGTCTTTAAAGCAAAAAGAGGTGAAATGGAATGGGTAGTCAAGAGAAGTGGTTTAAATCTAGAAAATGCTATGGATGATGGTTGTGTGAGACTACGAGGTCTACCATTTGGATGCTCCAAAGAAGAGATAGCACAGTTCTTCTCAGGTATTTTATACCACTCATATAAATTTGTATCTTATCTATTTTTTAATACTATAAATTGCTAGAAGTTCACTTACAATTTGTTAATGACCAACATGCCCTTATTTTATTTTTATTTTATCAAATTATTTCTTTGTCTAATTTTTGTCAATTAATAGAAGTCTTGAACCACAGGGACTAAATGCTTCTGATGGTTATAGTACATATGCATTGTAGTATTGTAAGGTAAATAAGAATGAGGTAATATATATTTTTTTTATTTCATTTTAATTTAAAAAATGAACATAGGTACTTCAAATAAAAGGAAATTTGTATTGGAAAAGTAAATAACACATGTATTTGCTAAAAAACAAATATGGAAGTAGAAGTATCTTCCAGAGTAAGACACATACTTAAATGAAAGTTTCTAATATTGCATTAGTCTTCAATGCTGAATTCTAAAGTTTTTATACCCGTCCCAAGCAGTGTCTCTGTGTTTCTCTAATCATCAAATAGCCTGAGTTAAGATTTAAGATTGTGAAAAATAAAGTTCCTATGTTCTAAGTCCCTTTATAGACGAAAAAAGACATTCATTATAATTTCCATATGCTTTATACATTTTATTTATATTTTTATGTTTTGAAAGTAGAACTTAATTCTTAACTTCGGCGTAGTGAACATTTTTTTCTTTTTTAATTAATTAAGAAAAATATATGTATATATATTTTTGGAGCGAGAGGTTTTGCACGTAATGTGCAAAGGATATTTACATCTTGCTTCTTTATAAGGGTTTTAATAAACTGACGATACTATAATTAATAATGGGTGTTACGCTACAATGTCGATGTTTGATTATGTGTGGGTCAGGGTTGGAGATATTGCCGAACGGGATTTCACTACCGACAGACTACACGGGCCGCAGTACTGGGGAGGCTTACGTTCAATTTGTTAACAAAGATGTTGCGGAGCGCGCTCTGCAGAAACACAAGGAAAAGATAGGACACAGGTGGGGCACTGACGCTAGCTGGGTTTGGGTATACTTATGACTTTTCAATATCATTTTATGATCGTAGTACATGTAGGTATATAAATTTTGTTAGTAAATAGCGGGAGCGAGTTTTTACATAGATGCAGTTTCTTTATTTTTTTATTGAACAAACGAAGAGATATTAAAAGAAATAAGAGATTTCTTCTCATGATTAATGACCATGAATTGTATGAAAAGAAAAGAAAAAAATGCATTGTTATGCATAATAACGATTATATCAGTATTGTTATTATTTTAATCGCATAAAGAAACTGCCTCTCACGGAACACAAATAAAAGAAAGTTAGTCGTACGTAAGCGAAAGTACTGTTGGCCCAACTGAAACCTATGGGTGGGTGCCGGGCGGGAGGTACCCCCTTACATCGTCACCAAATCCCATGGGAGGTGGGTAGGGCTAACCCAGGATGGGTGGGCGCTACAGAGGTAGTAATCATCGATCTAATTTGGCACACCTGTTTGACAATTGCACAATTGTACGTTTTATGCAAACAATACAATAATTTAAGCTGAAAGGCTTTGCACAGTTTTTTTTTTTATAAGATCACTACATATAGTTGATACATACAGCTCATAATTGCACGGAAATATATATTGTCATGGTAGTACAACAAAGAACGCTAACCTTGAAGTTTTAGCTTACTACAAGACTGTTGAACTTTTGAACTCAGAATATTTTCTTTTAGTTGTATCGCTTCTCGATACTTGCGCATCGTTTACCATCTGTTTCTTTTTTTTCTTATCGTCTCGAATTGCATAAAGTGCAATTGTAATTGTCATAATACCTGTGGACCATCAGCATCTCAGTGGCTTAGGGTGACATAGATACATCAGAATGCAATGTCACCGAGGGAGGGTATCTACACAAAGGTTTAATAAATATGTGGAGGTGTAGTATGAACAAGTTAATCCATTTAAAAAAAAAATGTTCAGTATGGATTTTTTCTTCGAATCACTCCATTCTTTTTTGTATCGAACGATATTCGATTATTTCTGCTACACACAGAAGGTTTATTTTTGGATATTCATATTTCTTGTTTGTATCTCTCTCTTTGTTTCAAAGTCCGGATTTCTGCTCATTGATATTTTTGCATTGAACTCTCTCTTATACGAGAAGGCAGCCGACTATATCAGCGGCAATGATATTGATACGAGGATACTAATAATTAACATAAATCTTAACAGATACATCGAAATCTTCCGAAGCAGCTTGTCTGAAGTACGCGCTAGCATTGGACCGAAAATGCGAGGTGGGCCAATGGGTGGCTTCAATCAGAGACCAGCCCCCTACGATCGTGGTGCTCGTTTCGGTGGAATGAATCGTTTCGGCAGTAATAGCAGAGGTTCTAGAAACAGAGGTAAGTAGCAAATTCATCAATAGAATTGTTTAAAGTTTAAGAATAACTTTATATAAAATTTATTTTATTTTTTGTTCTTTTCAATTATTTCTTTGATACTGTTTAGACTTCGATGGTGGTCCATGGGGAAGTGGTAACAACTTTGATTCACGCGGAGGCAGTATGGGTATGCGAGGTGGTTTAGACATGAAGGGTGGAAACTTCAGGGGCAGCGGTGATACATGGGGTGGTAATTCCGGCATCCACAGTATACACATGCGCGGATTACCATTTAAAGCTACAGAACAAGATATAGCTGATGTAGGTTTCCACTTGAAAGAACAGATGTATTAGATTTTAATCAGTTCGTGTATCATATAATGGAATTTTATTATATAATTCCAGTTCTTCAGACCTATCGAACCTGTAAACGTTCGAATTATTCTTGAAAATGGTGGACGCCCTTCTGGCGAAGCTGACGTAGAATTTGCAACTCATGAAGAGGCTGTGAAAGCCATGTCCAAGGTTTGTTGAATAGATATATTAGTTTGATTAGTGTTATGACTTTTCACCACCGAATTATATTTACTATTACAATGTTATATTACAGGACAAAAGCCATATGTCTCATAGGTATATTGAATTATTCCTAAATTCAACTGGCGGTTCAAGTGGTATGTCACTGGGTGGCATTGGAAATTTCTGTGGTGGTACGTTCTATTATTTATAGCTTTCATATTATTCTGGTTTTATCATTATTTTTCAAATTTTGTCAGTATTAAACAAAAAAATATGTATTTATATACTAGGTTTGGGCAATAACTTCAGGCCTGGATACTCCCCAAACAGAGGCTTTAGCTCTCAGCTAGGAGGAAGTAACTATAATAGTTTTTGAGGCCGGATGTCGCGTTTCTTACGCTACCGACGATAAAATGTTTCACAAATCAAAGTTTTAACATACTGAATTATAATTATCATAACGAAATTTCGTTTCCGTATTGCGTTCAGTTGAACATTGATTACTGCTATTTCATTATGTTTTAAGAATTACGTACATAATCATCAATAGAACATAAAGCTTATGTTTTAGTTTTTATAATGCTAAAGTAATACCGATAAACTTCAATATTTTTTAAGAGACAAACTTAATTAAGCGGAATTCATTATAATTGTTTTATCTGGTATTTTTTTCTTCGTTTTCATTTGTATTCAATTAAAATATTGAATATTAAATTGTCATTTTTTTTTCAAATCATTGGCATAACTCGAATTTCAGTTGTAAATTTGTACAATCATAAAGGATAACTTGTATTTTTTCAGAATAATTAGTGTAATTCCGTTATATCAAAAATCTAAGTCATGAAAACTATTCAATACCTTTCTTTTTTTATTCTTATAATACTGTTTCGATGCATTGTACATCCGCTATTTCATTACGACCTCACAAAAGTGTTCCAAATTCTAATATTAGAGAATAAGCATATTTATAAATTATATAACAGCTTCGACACCGAGTTATCGACAGAGTTAGTAATAATGTTTGCAATCGTACAAGGATATAGTTAGCTTATATCAAATGCAAACACTTCAACGATTACAATTCATACTGTAATATATTTATCTAAATAATAATTCAGTTACATTTACATAGTTTATGTTAACTCTATCGAATATGACTATTCTAAATGATACATGAGATGTTTCGAATGTGAAGTCTCGTTTAATGATATACATATATAAATATATATGTATATGATATTGTGAAAAAAGAAGTACGTTAAATGATTCAGCGTGTATTAAATTCTATCGGACTCTATTCCACTTTTGGCATTTATAAAAAATATATCTGCTTTCGAATGAGTCAATTTCACTTGTAGCGTACTTAGATCTACAAGTCTCGTGAAGAGCATGAAGAGTGACGTAAATAAAAATACTTGTAATATTTCACTACTCATAAGTGAAAAAGAAATAGAATACTCTTTATCTTTCATTATGGAAATGAATGTTGTAAACAATGCGGGAATGCTTGTATTCGTTTAGGACCTTATATTTTGTACGTGAAAAAAATCTATTCAAAAATGCAAAATGTATCCTTATGAATTATCTTGTGCATGAAATTAATAGGAATGGCGTATGTTTGATGTGACCTGTGTTTTATAAAGCATAACAATAAATATTATCTTCATAATTAATTGCCCTTCACTGCAATATACTCTCCTTAATTGATTCCTCTTTTAAAATAAAAATTCTTTTTATACTTAGATACTAAAAGAACTTTTATTACGTTAAAAAATAATACGATTATTTTCACACTTTCTTTTATAAGTTGTTTTTCATTTTATTATATATCTATAAACTTTTATAAACAAAGTTTCATTTTATTTTAACGCGAATAAATCATATTTCAAACAAACATTCAAAACGAATATAGACTATCGTAAAACAAAGGCATACATTATCTGTATTTGGTATGCTATACCATATCGAGTAATGTAGAAACGCCCGGATGAAGTACATATATATATAAACCACACAATTTAATAAAGTGTTTAATTGAAAGAATTTTTACTGTCGATTAAAGTTACTAATGTTTGTTCAAATAATTTGACTTGAATGTGACACGAAATCAGATTTTATATGACAAAATAATTTAGCAGTGAATGTAATATTTTTTTCCTAAAAGGTAAGTAGAATTATTTTACATTTAAATAGATGTTCTCTTTTAACATGGATTCTTCTATTCATTTATTTACTTCAATTCGTTATATATAAAAATGCTTAATAAAAGAAAGTAAATATATATATTAAATTCATTGTTCATTGGTATCTATATATACGTATTATATTATTTATTACAGTACATATATTTTCCATGTTTTGTATTTTCAGTTATACCTGTAGACAAGAAGTTTTGGAATGGCAAGATAAAAGTCCTACTATATTGTCAACCCGACAAATCATTTAAAACCAGGTTAATTTATGATTATGTCACATGTATTCACGAATTGTCAAATCACACAAGGCACAATTGTACGCGGAAATTTAAAAGCCATCATTTGTTCAGCCTTGTTGTTTCGTTATCATTGATTAGAAAAGATTAGATTCTTTATCAGTGCTCCAGCGTAACTATTATTCACTATAAGTTTCGGGTATATTGTTATATGTCACGTACGCATAGTGTCATACACGAACGAAATTTATTTTACACTTCTTTTATCCAAATGTAAACAAGTTATTAACTCAGTTGTCAATTAAAGGAATAATTTTACAACGCTATTACGTACAATTTTTCTTTTATCCGCCTAGTAGATAATGATGTACTGTTATTTCTTGGTGATAATTTTGCACAAGTATAATTGAGGGTATTGTACTGATACCTTTCCTAAGATATACTTAAGAAAACATAAATGACTCTTATAAATTATCATATAAATTAAAAAAGTTATTAAATTATTTAAGAAACTATTTTGTAATTCCTATTGTGATACTTAAGTTTATTTTAGCTACAATTTTGTTTTAATATTTACATATTTAATTGTTTATAATTAATCTATAGCATTAAGAGATAGTTATGGAAGATAGGACAGAGGACAATATTCATAGTGAACAAGATGAGGATAATGAAGCTCAATATGTTAACAATGAAAGGTATAAAATTATAGTACCTTTTACTTATTTAATCTGTAAGAAAAATTAACACTTCTTTTTAAGATATAATGGTGCTAGTGAGGAACAGTCTTTTTTATTTCCTAGTACACATCCACGTACACCAAAAATATCTGTAGAGTATATCAGAAGACCTGACATGAGCCGGTATAATCCAGCTCTAAGGAATCTTATACCAATACGTCATGAAAAGCAGTATGTACTGGAATGGGTTCATTTTTATGAACTTCCTTTTAAAATAATGCTTTATTATATATTTTAGAGATAAAGAAACTATGCCAGCAGATAGTGCTGGATTATTTTCATACATTTTTTATACATGGATTACATCATTTATATGGAAAGCATATAAAAAAGGAATTGACATTACAAATATACCACATATTTCTAATTATGAGACTTCTAAGTACAATGCACATAGGTAATTATATTATGCTGAAGTAATTAGCAACAAAATATACATGTTATTTAAATAACTTCATGTTTAGACTGGAAATACTTTGGCAAGAGGAATTAAGTAAACATGGTCCACATTTAGCATCATTTCCAAATGTAGCTTGGAGATTTGTGAGAACAAGAATATGTATAGCTGGATTATTATTAACTTGCTCTACAATTTGTGGATTTATTAGTCCTGTATGGTTTTCAATTCCTTGTAGAAAACTAGTTCAATTCTTACTTGCTCAATAATATTTCTCTTTTAGATGATACTGATGAAAAAAGTGTTAGAACATGTTCAGTCACCAGAAGAAGATATATGGACTGGCATAAAATGGGCCTTGTTATTAATATGCTGTGATCTTTTAAGAACAACATTTTTCAATTGGACTTGGAACACTAACATTAGAACAGCAATCAGATTAAAAGCAGCTTCCACAACTCTTTTGTACAAAAAAATTATTAGACTGAATAGCCTTGGAAATAAAAGTATAGGAGAGGTAAGAATATAAATATATTTCAAAGTTATATTTAGCTTGTTTTAGTATGTACTACTATATTGCAATTTTAGTTGACTAATTTATTCACTAATGACAGTCAAAGACTCTTTGATGTAATCATTTATGGACCTATGATAATCAGTGGTCCAATAATTGTCATCTGTGGTGTATCTTATATACTATATGTATTTAGTCCATTAGCCATTTTTGGAATATTTGCATTTCTTATATTCTATCCTTGTCAGGTAATACGTTTACCTTTATACAATTCTTTAGATCACTTTCCATTTATCAAAAATTTTATTATACAATATTTTCTTTAACAGTATCTTATATCTCGGGTCGTTGGACATTTTCGTTCGAAAACAGTTGTTATTACAGATACACGAGTAAAATTAATGAACGAAATTTTAGAATGCATAAGGTTGATCAAAATGTGTTCATGGGAGAAGTACTTCAGCCATAAACTTCTTGGTATGATTATGGTTTCTTAATAAAATGTCTTAAATATGAAATATCTTAATGATATGTTATGGTAGCATTGATAATATTGACTTGTCTTTCAGATATACGAAAAAAAGAGGAATACTGGTTACACAAAACTGTATATTTTCAAAGCCTTGCTATATCTTTGACACCAGCTGTACCTGTGATATCTGCAATTATAACGTTTCTAGCTCATTTATCTTCAGGCAATAGCTTAACTGCCGCTCAGGTATACATTAGAAAGATTTAGCACAGCTACTTCTTTGAATTCTTTTGGAGGAATATTAGAATAAGTAATTCTAAATTAATTGCACGTAAAATGGATAAAAATTTAGAAATCGTGAAATTAGCACTTCAATGGCCGGAAACATTTATTCTGCACAAAATGTTTAAGGTCATAAAGCAAATGTTGCACTTAATGAAATATATATTGCAGGCTTTCCCAATTATAACATTTTTTGGAAATATGCTGAGATTGGCACTCACCTCCCTTAAGGATTCTACACGATATTTTATCGACGCCCATATTGCTCTTAGAAGATTCAAGGTCTCCTAAAGTTTATGTTTAAATTATAATTTAATTTCAAGGTTTTCCATAGTTTAAGTCATAATTTAGTCTAGAATTTAGTGGGTGGACTTTCGTACTTATTATTAGCAAACAAATTATCGTGTATTTTAAATTAAACATTTATATTTTATCGCCAAAAAGTTATAAAAAGTAGATGTTATTTGCACGAGAGTTGTTTCGTTGATGATATGTACCTGACTTTAAATGTCAGTGGTAAGTGGTTAAAAAATGGTTAGCTTTTGATAATGGTAAAGGGGAAAGTACTGCATATTGTGTAAACAAACACGAAATAATTGCTTTTTCTCTTACTCCTCCTGGTGGTATTCCTACATACATATAACACAATTTTGACTTACAGAGATAAAAGAAGGCTGCTTGTAATTAAAATGCAATTGATTGGAAATAGTTCATTTAAAAAATAATTTCTACTATATTAAGTCGTAATGTATTACTTTTCCAGGTGTTTCCCCTCGTGTCATTACTCAATTCTCAATTTCGTTCTTCTTTAATGTTTTTGCAAGTGGCCCTAGTTAATATTGCTGAATCACGTGTAACACTCAACAGATTGCAGGTGTTTATTTTTACCTACTATCGTTAATAATAATTACTAACTATGACGGTGTAAATTTGAAACTAGTTATCTTGTAAATAACATTTGCATTGTATATGATGTATATGTCACTTTTATCATAGGTGCGAAAGTGCATAATGCTCTGTAAATTAGTTCACTTAATGCTTGCTACTTTTTTAATATATACATACATATGTATGCTTTAATACTGCAACACACTGAAAGA
The DNA here is from genome assembly GCF_001263275.1 of Habropoda laboriosa. Lineage (NCBI taxonomy): Eukaryota > Metazoa > Arthropoda > Insecta > Hymenoptera > Apidae > Habropoda > Habropoda laboriosa. Next base: position 954,313 of record NW_017100515.1, on the reverse strand, counting down.
ATTTACTTTGCTTAAAAGTCAGTACAATTATATTTTACATATGTGTATTATGTTCAAAGCTTTAATTAATTCCTCTACATCTTCAACTATGCTTCTTGTTTATAACTGTTGTATGTGTAGCATGATAAATTTAACCCCTTGACATATGATTTTTTTTTGTGTGCTGAACTAATATTGTTCTGTTATGATAACCTATTGTTTTGCTGTATATATAAGCACTAGCTGTTTTATTTAAAATATTTAACACATTGATACATGATATGAATAAGCCTTGAAAAATCAGTATGTTAAATTTTTTTCTTTTTAAGCAAATAGTGTTCAAAAATGTTTTCAAGGTTTCCATATAGACTCTTAATAATTAGTAATATTTGTGCAGAATGTATTGCTTTTAGAAGAGCACCCATGCCATATATCAAAACCGATTGTGAAATCACAAGCCGTAGCAATTGCGAACGGTACATTCATTTACGAAAATTCTACTTTGCACACTAACAAGCCAAAGAATGTTAAACACGAAAAGTGAGTTCATTTCATCGATGGATGTTTCGCCATCATTTTTTATTGCTTCATTACAATTTTTTTTGTTTTATTCTATTTTTAATACTTTTTCCAGAGAAATCTCATCACATTCGAAGAATAAAGTTGAATTAGAGAAGCTCAATGAACATTCCAAAGAAACACAATATATAGAGGTACTCTCTGATATTAAATTTGGAGCACCAAAGGGTGGATTAATAGGAATCTGTGGTCATGTAGGAAGTGGAAAATCTAGCCTATTGCTTGCTACTCTAGGGCAGCTCAAAATGACAAATGGCTATATTTTGAGAGAAGGTTCTTGTGCATATGTTAGCCAGCAGGCATGGATCGTTAATGCTACTCTTAAAGAGAACATATTATTTGGAAATCAGTTTGATGCTAAACGATATTATCAAGCATTAACGGTATGCAGTTTAAAAGAAGACTTAAACATGTTGCCTGGTGGTGACGAGACTGAGATCGGAGAAAGGGGTATAAATCTTTCCGGGGGTCAAAAGCAAAGAGTTGCCCTTGCTAGAGCGCTTTACGCTAATCGGTAAGAACTAGTTTATTTTTTTAAAGAAAAATTCACCAATACAGTTAAAAAAAACTTGTTTCTTTTATTCAAGAGATATTTACTTTTTGGATGATCCATTAAGCGCAGTGGACGCACACGTAGGCTCTTACATTTTTAAAAATTTAATTCTTGGAACCCTCAAGAACAAATGTGTTCTCTTTGTGACACATCAGGTTCAAGTACGTTTTGAACATGTTAATTTTATCGATACATTTATATTGAATATGTAACATAATCCTTCATTGATTGCAGTTTCTAAAACACTGTGATCAAATCTATTTATTGCACAAAGGTAGAATTGTAGAAGAAGGTACACATGATGAACTGATGTGTTTAAATAAAGAGTATGCCACAATGGTGGGCAGCATGCTATTAAAAACAGAGAATGCTATGGATAAGTATGCATCCTATGAATTATTCTTTTAAAACTAATAGTTTCCAAATTAAATATACTCAATTTTAATTAATTTAGTGAAAATTTAACCACAATTCAAACAAATAGCAGCGATTCCAGTACTAATTTGAAGAATGAAGTAGGATGCAACTCTGCAGATAATTATGAAAATACCGAGGTTTCGAAGAAAATACGAGGAGGAGGTACGTACTAAAAAAGTTTATTTTATCTATTTAATAGTATTGAATTTAAATCTATCTTTCAGGAGCATCTCTCACTACACAAGAAAAAGCAGAAACGGGTACTGTCAAAGCATATACATATCACGTATACGTAAAAGCAGCGGGTGGTTATTTTGTGGCTGTTTTAGTGTTTTTTACGCTGTTTTTAAGCGTTGGAAGTTCTGCATTTAGTACTTGGTGGTTGGCCACATGGATTAAGGCCGGCGGTGGAGTAAATATCTATTCTACTTTACTTGCATTACATATTTTTTCTATCTTTATTATAATCATTAATTTTTTTAAGAATATAACTGACCCCAACACTAATGAAACTATAGTATCAAATAATTTGAGTGACAATCCAAATTATTCGTACTATCAAGGTATTTATACTGGTTGCATTGGAGTCATTTTGTTAACAAGTCTGTTGCGTGGCTTGGTTATTATGTACACCACAATAAGTGCTTCAACAAAGCTACATAATAAAATTTTTAAAAAGCTAATCAAATCAACGATAACGTTTTTTGAAACTACTCCTATTGGTAGAATACAAAATATTTTTAGTCGAGACATCGATGAAGGTAAGGCAGCCCATACAAGAAAATATTTTTAGAATATGTCACATAAAGGTAATCTAATCATTTCTTTGTTGGTTTTTTTTTCTTTGCAGTTGACAATTATATACCGATTTCCGTAGAGAACATGGTGCAGAATATTTTTACCTGTAGCTTTGCAATTGTGTTCATATGCGCAATAATACCCTGGTTTTGTTTACCATTGATCATTCTTGCCGCTATCTTTCTCTATATTAGTAAAGTTTTTAGGTGAGATTAATGTCTTTCAGTGGAAATCTATAATACTTATTATAATTAAATGTAGCAAAAGTTAAAACTTTTCAGAGTAGCAATGAGAGATTTTAAGCGAATGGAGAGCAATTCACGATCTCCTGTTTTAAGTTTCATTACAACTTCTGTTCATGGTTTGAATACCATTCATGCATTTCAGAAGGAGAAAGCATTTGTGAACAAGTGAGTTTCTTCAAAAGAAGTACTCCTACATTTTTAAGTAATGGATTACAGGTGAAGATAACGATAAATTACTGCGTTTTAGATTCGAAGAATTACTCGATTTAAACAATTTGTGTCTTTACCTCTGCCAGTCGGTTATGAGATGGTCTGCTGTAAGACTCGACAGTTTGGCAATTGTTTCCTCTTCTATCACCGCGTTTCTTGTGATAGCACTCAAAGACCAAATACCTCCAGCCCTTGCCGGTCTGGCAATGACATATGCTACGCAAATGACAGGTGTCTTCCAGTACACTATAAGATTAATGGCAGAAACAGAAACACGTTTTATAAGTGTTGAAAGAATAAGCTATTATCTGAGGGTAAATAAAATAAGCATTAGTATGTTATAACAGTAACGTGTAATTAAGTTATAAAATAATGATATATACATGTATATATATATATATAACACAGACCTTGCAAAAAGAAGGAACTTCTGAGGAAGATCCTACAAATCCTCCAGATCAATGGCCCATTGATGGCAAGTTGGAGTTTCGTAAAGTTCAATTAAAATACAGGAAAGAACTACCACCTGTACTAAATAATATTTCATTTGTCATTAAAGCTGGAGAACATATAGGTAACAATAATTTAGTAGCATATTCACAATTATCTTTTGTACAATCCGATCAATTTTAGGTATCGTGGGAAGAACAGGAGCTGGAAAAAGTTCGCTTATCGTTGCTCTATTCCGATTAGTCGAGATCTCTGATGGGAAGATTAAGATTGACGATATAGATATAGCAAAAGTGAAACTAAAATTACTAAGAAGTAAACTATCCATAATTCCTCAAGATCCAGTTCTCTTTAATGGAACCATACGGTAAGTAAATTTGATAAATTAAAAAAAAAAAGTTTTTAAAAATTGACTAATATCTGGGCATAAATTGTAGATCGAATTTGGATCCATTTAATCAGTACAACGATTCTGAAATCTGGAGTGCTTTAGAAAAAACACAATTGAAAGAGAAAGTTAAAGTAATGTCAGGTCAATTAGATGCGTCGGTTGAAACTGGTGGAAATAATTTAAGCGTTGGCGAGAGACAATTACTTTGTTTATCAAGAGCACTTTTACGTAATGCTAAAGTACGGTTTTAAAGAAAATTTTTTGTACCAACAAATATATTATCCATTTAGTGTAACAATTTATAACAAAATTTTAGGTATTGGTATTGGATGAAGCAACAGCTGCTGTTGATCCTGAAACTGAAGTCGCAGTACAGAACACAATACAAAACGGGTTCTCGAATTGCACTGTATTAACTATAGCTCATCGTTTGAAGACTGTTATTTCATGTAATCGTATAATCGTGATGAAAAATGGCCAAATAATTGAATTTGACGCACCATCAGTACTTTTATCCAATCCAAACACTGAATTCTCGAAAATGATGGCTGCAGCAGAGAAGACTATAAAAAAAATTTAAATCCAGTACTATTTAACAATAGTATTGTATTTATTAAACAAAACTATTAACTTCAAGTTAAAAAAAGAAGTATTTTTTAGCATATACTAGAAAATTAATGATGAAAATGATACTCTTTATTTTCAATAACGATTCAATAATAAATCATTTATTTTTTTAATACATATATACATTATAACCGTATTGTATCTTATTGAAAGTCAATGTACTATAAATAATTATTTCGAAATAAAAACTTGGCAAATTTGATAAATTATTACAATTGTGAGTTTTTTTTCAAATATTCCGTCCATTAAAAATACCTATCAAAATAAAAATATCTATCAATTTAAAATATGTCGATTCTCGCGCGTTCCTTCATGATTTGAAATATTGATTTACTAGCGATGATAACAACTGCTCATGCTCGAGCTTTCACTATTGCTGGAAGCTCAGAACCAAAAAATGTTCACCGCCATGCCGCCAGCTTGTTGTTACTAATAAGATGTTTATTAAACGTTAAGCTTTATCGTTGCTTTATACTGAAATGTAGTCTATATACATTGCCGTAAAGGCAGTTTTCGTCGTCGTCCAAATTGTTAAAAAAAAGGTGGGCTAGTGTGATTAATTAAATCATTTTTACTCGACACGATAATTATAATAGTCCTGATTAATATTGTGTTAAAATCTTATAAACATTCGTGTTCTTTTAATTATATTATAAGAATTTACACAATTAATTTTTTCACATTCAATGTCATTCAATGTTATATTTCTTTTAAATTTTTCACATGTAATTATTTGATGATTTTGTTAATAGTTATACAATTGTTTTGATGATGATGTGAAAGAAGACAGATTGATATTAGAATATATTCTAGAATATTTGTATTATTCATAAAGTGTTTCAATTATAGGCCTCACCATTGCGAATATAATTCCTATTATGATGCTGGGGCGCAAGCAGAGCCTCAAAGGGGAACCCGTCTTGGCCGATTACGGGCCAGAGGAGTCCCTCAATGAGAGCGCTGACATAGAATGGGTGAATAAGGTATATTCTAAATATGTTCATTTATACATACAGCATAAATGATTATCTATTCTTTGTAACAATTACCTGATCATTACAGCTATGGGTGAGAAGGTTGATGAGGTCTTGTGCTCTGGTATCTTTAGCTTCCGTTTGTTTGAATACACCAAAAACTTTTGAAAAAGTTCCACCCCTTCAATATGTTACCTTTGTTTGTGATTTAGTCGTTACATTCTTATTTACCGCTGAAATGATTGCCAAGATGCATATAAGGGGTATACTGAAGGTAATTTACCTAATATTGATAATATACTTAACACCGATTTGAATTATTTCATTTTATTACAGAGGGATAAGTCTTACTTGAAAGATCACTGGTGCCAATTCGACGGAAGTATGGTTGTCTTCCTCTGGTTGTCCGTAATTTTACAAATGTTTGAGATGCTAGGTTTCGTTTTAAAATTTAGTTACGTCTCTATACTACGGGCACCACGACCTTTAATTATGATACGCTTCTTACGAGTCTTCCTTAAGTTCTCCATGCCGAAAGCTAGAATTAATCAAATCTTTAAGTGAGTTAGGAACTTACACATAAAAAAAATTCATCAAATTCATCATTCATTGTATTACTTGTCTTTCTAGGCGTTCGAGTCAACAGATATATAACGTGACTCTTTTCTTCCTTTTCTTCATGTCCCTCTATGGTCTTCTAGGTGTTCAGTTCTTTGGTGAATTGAAAAACCATTGTGTTCTCAATACCACACATCCAAAGCGTATAACTATAAATAGTTTAGCCATTCCTGACACATTTTGCTCCACTGACCCGGAATCAGGATATCAATGTCCAGAAGGAATGACTTGCATGAAACTTGAATTGTCTAAGTACATCATGGGTTTCAATGGTTTCGATGAATTTGGTAATAACACTAGTTACACTTAAAAATATTGATTATAACATTTTACAATTGTAGTAACATATATTGAAGAAATGATTTTTTCTTTTAGCTACCAGTATTTTTACCGTCTACCAAGCTGCATCGCAAGAAGGATGGGTTTTTATTATGTACCGCGCAATAGACAGTTTACCCGCCTGGCGTGCAATTCTTTACTTTAGCACAATGATATTTTTCTTAGCTTGGTTGGTGAAGAACGTTTTCATAGCCGTTATCACAGAAACTTTCAACGAAATACGAGTACAATTCCAACAGATGTGGGGTGTTAGAGGACACATTAGTAACAATACAGCATCACAAGTAAGCAACAGAATTAAGTATAAAAGATAACCTGGAGATTAATAAGCGTATTTAACTTTTTAGATATTAACTGGTGATGACAACGGTTGGAAATTAGTAACATTGGATGAGAACAAACATGGTGGACTGGCTTCTCCTATATGTCACGCTATTCTCAGGTCTCCTCACTTTCGCATGGTGGTGATGTGCGCCATTTTGGCGAACGGAATTACTACCGCAACAATGAGTTTCAAGCACGACGAGAAGCCGCGGCACACCTATTACGATAACTATTACTACGCTGAGATCGCATTCACGATATTCTTGGACCTCGAGACGTTATTCAAAATCTGGTGCCTAGGATTCCGCAGTTATTACAAGCATTCGATTCACAAATTCGAGCTGCTCCTGGCAATTGGTACAACCATACACATCATTCCGTTCTTCTATCTTTCTGGATTCACGTATTTTCAGGTTTCTATATCAACTTTCGTTCAGATCCTAAAACAGATCACAAGTTAAATAATAATTAAAAGGGAAGACAGAATATGGAAATGTACAGTGCTAAGTTGATGCAGATATTGTTTTATATATAGGTACTTAGGGTGGTCAGGCTTATCAAGGCATCGCCGATGCTGGAGGATTTTGTATATAAAATATTTGGACCTGGGAAAAAGTTAGGCAGCCTAATCATATTTACCATGTGCCTGTTAGTCATATCGTCCAGTATATCTATGCAGCTGTTTTGTTTTCTATGTGACTTCACGAAATTTGAGACGTTCCCAGAGGTAAAATAGAATGTGACAAAGTATGTGATTCAATTAGGTGTACTGATGAAAAATATTTCAGGCATTTATGTCGATGTTTCAAATCTTGACCCAAGAAGCTTGGGTCGACGTTATGGATGAAACGATGTTGAGGACATACGAGACAATGGCACCCTTCGTCGCCGTGTATTTCATTTTGTATCATCTCTTTGTCACGCTGGTAAATTTTTATACGTCCCTTAATTGTGATGCAATTATTAAAAAACATCTCATTTGCTTTTTAAGATCGTGTTAAGCTTGTTCGTCGCCGTAATTTTGGATAATCTTGAACTGGACGAGGATATCAAGAAACTGAAGCAATTGAAATTCCGTGAACAAAGCGCAGAAATAAAGGAAACCCTACCATTCAGATTGAGAATTTTTGAGAAGTTTCCTGATAGTCCTCAAATGACATGCTTGCACAAAGTACCATCAGACTTCAATCTTCCGAAAGTAAGTACATGTTTTCGTATCATAAATAGACAAAAAATATAGGTATTTTTATGCATATTTCTAATTTAGGTACGTGAAAGTTTTATGAGACAATTTGTATTTGAAATGGAAAATGAAGAAAACGAAGGAGTAAAGAAAAAAAAAGAAACTTTTGATTCGAAAATGATATATAGGAAACAACGTCCAGTAAAAATTTTAAACAATCCACCTAAAGTAAGAAACGTCGTCACCAGTCTTAAAAATGATGCTATTATTTACATTATAAAGTAAATAGAACATTTACTACTCTTTAATATTATATAATAACGTCTGCATTACTAAATATATCTGTATTCTTTTTCTTTAAGGGATTCAAATAATCAGAGATTATTGTTAGGAGATTCTGCCATGATACCAGTACCAGGGAAAGGTCTTTTGAAGCCACAGGGTACTGTCAGTAGTACCAAGCAACTTCGTATTGATCAGAAAAAGTATGATCTATTATTTAAAGAAATCTCTACTTGAAATAATAATACATTCGTCGATGATCGTTGAAACAGGTCGATTAGAAGGAGCGTTCGTAGTGGTTCGATCAAGCTAAAACAGACCTACGAGCATCTGATGGAAAACGGTGATATTGGAGGTATAAACAGAGTTAGCTCTTCTCGAAGTAGACCGCATGATTTGGACATTAAATTGTTGCAAGCAAAGCGACAGCAAGCGGAAATGCGAAGGTAAGATGCAACAGTTTACCACGCTAGTTCCAACACGTTTACACTTTTTTCAATTTTTAACTGAACGCTTGTCACGATTGCACTATTATGTAGAAATCAACGAGAAGAAGATTTACGCGAAAATCACCCATTTTTCGACACACCACTGTTCGCAGTACCGCGTGAGAGTAAATTCCGTAAAATCTGCCAGTCGCTTGTTTACGCGAGGTACGATACGAATGTGAAAGATCCTTTAACTGGGAAAGAGAGGAAAGTCCAATATAAGAGTCTGCAGTAAGTGCTTCCAATGCAAACATAGCTGCCTTGATACGCCTTAAAGTATTGCTTGAAAATTAAAAAAAAAAAAAAAAAACATTACTAACAGCCAATATATAATCACACGCTTTGTAGCAACTTTCTTGGCTTGGTCACGTACCTTGATTGGGTAATGATCTTTGCTACCACCATGTCTTGCTTCTCCATGATGTTCGAGACACCACGGTATCGCGTGATGGAGGTTCCAGCGTTGCAGATTGCAGAGTATGGTTTCGTGATTTTTATGAGCATTGAGCTTGCTCTTAAGATCCTCGCGGACGGACTATTCTTCACACCAAAGGCCTATATCAAAGACGTTGCCTCTGTCTTAGATGTTTTTATTTATGTTGTACGTTGACAAAGAATCACTCTCGTTATTCCCTTAAAAAAATTTCATTCAGCTAATTTAGCGAACGTTTAGGTTAGTCTCGTGTTTCTTTGTTGGATGCCGAAGAGCGTACCACCGAATTCTGGCGCACAGCTTCTCATGATTCTACGCTGCGTTAGACCTCTAAGAATCTTCACGCTTGTTCCACATATGAGGAAAGTCGTTTATGAGTTATGCAGAGGGTTCAAAGAAATCTTATTGGTAAATAATGCTAATTAGAAGATTATAAGTCTAAAAACTTCTTAAATACTATCTATAAATTGTACGTTATACGCGGAGCTCAGACAAAGAATGAATAAGAAGTTTTTTAGGTGTCTACTCTGTTGATTCTGTTGATGTTCATATTCGCGAGTTACGGTGTACAACTTTACGGTGGTAGATTAGCGCGTTGCAACGATCCCACTATACTGAAACGAGAGAATTGCGTTGGAGTGTTCATGAGAAGAGTTTTCGTGACGAAAATGAAATTACGACCAGGCCAGAACGAGAGCTATCCGTCTATATTGGTACCACGTGTTTGGTAGGCTTATTAGTGAGAAAATATCGAATACAAATTAGTCAACAGAAAGATGGTTTTTAAGTAAACACTGAAATATTTTAGGGCTAATCCTAGGAGGTTTAATTTCGACAATATCGGTGACGCGCTGATGGCACTTTTCGAGGTACTCTCTTTCAAAGGGTGGCTCGACGTTAGGGATGTTCTTATCAAAGCTCTTGGTCCCGTGAGTTATTGTCATTATCATTAAGAAATTTGTACGATGATGTTACTCGATGATTTTTTAGGTCCATGCTATTTATATCCACATCTATATTTTCCTGGGATGTATGATTGGTTTAACTCTGTTCGTCGGTGTCGTTATCGCTAATTATTCTGAAAATAAAGGAACCGCGTTACTCACGGTCGATCAAAGACGATGGTAAATCATTAATTAATTAGCATAATCAATTTCAAAGGAAGATACATTGATAATACAAATGAATATATATTGTGACATGAATAGGTGTGATTTAAAGAAGCGACTGAAAATTGCACAACCGTTGCACTTACCGCCTAGACCAGATGGAAAGAAATTCCGAGCGTTCATCTATGACATCACTCAGAATATATATTTTAAAAGATACATCGCGGCTATGGTACTCATAAATAGTGGCCTTCTGTGTGTTTCTGTGAGTTGGATAATTTTGATTCTTTTAATGCACAAATAATGACAACACCACACAACACCACACAACACCATACCACGTTTCAAAATCAATTAACGAACTCTTCGTTAGAAAAAAATGAGAGAAAAAAATTAAACTTACCTCTCGTGGAAAGAACAGGATTCAATGACTGTTACTTTGAATCATTTGTTCCTTGCCGGCTACCATTAGACCGTGGTAAAAGTAAACCGTACACGTCTGCTTTTTGCGTTAACGAGCTTTTTTTTATTTTGTCCCTCCCCCCCCCTAAAGTGGAGAATCGAGGAGGAACACACGGAAGCACTCGCTACGGTGTCCACGATTCTGACACTGATCTTCCTAGTGGAAGTAATCATGAAAAATATTGCTTTTACACCACGTGGCTATTGGCAGTCCAGAAGAAACAGATATGATTTGCTCGTGACAGTCGTGGGTGTTATTTGGATCGTCATTCATTGTACGATGAAGGTACGTCGGTAATATTTATAATATCCTGTCACATCGTTCAGTGTTTCCATTATGTAAGCTATATAAAAATATATTGAACAATGTGTAACTGACAGGTGTAACTTTCTTACAGAACGATTTGTCATACGTAATCGGCTTTATGGTCGTGATCCTTAGATTCTTCACCATCACTGGCAAACACACGACCCTAAAAATGTTGATGTTAACGGTCGGAGTGTCCGTTTGCAAAAGTTTCTTCATTATATTCGGCATGTTCCTTCTTGTTTTCTTTTACGCGCTCGCAGGCACGATCATCTTTGGAACCGTGAAATACGGTGAAGGTATAGGAAGGTAATGTCCATGTATTCCTGCAATAAAACAACGGGACAATGTTAAAATGGCTCTCTCTGACATGATTGTCAATTTAGACGTGCCAATTTTGAGACACCTGTGACTGGTGTCGCGATGCTCTTCCGTATTGTAACGGGAGAAGACTGGAATAAGATAATGCACGATTGCATGATACAACCGCCATATTGCACTCCGGCTGCTAATTATTGGGAGACCGATTGCGGCAACTTTCATGCTTCCTTAATTTATTTTTGTACTTTCTACGTCATTATCACTTACATTGTTTTGAATCTTCTGGTGGGTAAGTGCCAATCTTTAAAGTAGACACGCTGAATGATTTTTTGGAGTGACACCATAAAAGACTAATCTTTTAACAACAGCTATTATCATGGAGAACTTTTCTCTATTTTACTCGAACGAAGAAGATGCGCTGCTATCGTACGCTGATATTAGAAACTTCCAAAACACATGGAATGTCGTTGACAACCATCAGAAAGGTTTCATACCTGTGAAACGGGTACGCCTAAAGAAGAAGTCGTTACAAGATTAATAGATTGTTATAAATCGATTAGAAATAATGATATATTAGTTTGTTTTAGGTGAAGTTTATTTTACGATTATTGAAAGGTAGATTGGAGACCGATCCGCAGAAAGATCGACTTCTCTTCAAGCACATGTGCTATGAATTAGAGAAATTGAACAACGGCGAAGATGTTACCTTCCACGATGTCATCAAGTAAGTTGCTATAGATTTAAAGATATTAGCAATTATAGTTTTACAAGATATTCATGAGATACTTTTTCCTCAGTATGTTATCTTATCGTTCAGTCGATATACGAAAAGCCCTTCAACTTGAAGAATTACTAGCAAGGGAAGAATTTGAGTATATCATTGAAGAAGAAGTTGCCAAGCAAACGATTAGAAACTGGATGGAAGGTTGTGTGAAAAGAAAACGTGCAAGTGAGGTGAGTTTAAAGACAAAAAAAAATATACAATAAAATAAAGCTGTAAAACTCACAATTGATGTATTACAGAAGCAACAAAATAGTCCTGTGGCAGGTCTTCGTGCAAGTACTGACCAACCATTACTGCAACAAGAGCATACAGAAGAGAAAGGAAAAGAAACAGCAAAAGAAGAGGAAACTGAAACAAAGGTAAGTCTTTTATGTTTACAATTTTAAATCTCTTTGCTTATTATTTTCATTTTAACATGGAACAGGATGTTGATGGTGCTAGGCACAAAGCAAAAAAGCCAGTAGTTCTTCCAAGATCTGACAGTATAGGCAGTGGATCAGGAAGAAAGTATTTAACTCCAACCCTGTCAGATCCTGCCTCAATTAGAACTGAAAAAGACAAGAATGTAGTACCTAAAAAACGAAACAATAGACCACCACGTAAGTATACTTTTACATTATATATTCATACCTTTCTTGTTGTGTTTTTCTCCAACGTAAGCTTTCCATTTGAAGCGGCGGCGAAAAATAATTTGCCACATCTCACAGAGAGTACTGAGCAAAGCAGACAACAACGGGAGACTGCTAATGCAAAGGCAACTGCGCCAAAATCTTCCAGCGTTATGTTAGAAGTTAGAGAATGGTGGAAAGAGCAGTTGGCGTACAGTGAGTCCAGCGAAGATGAGGTTTAAATAAGATTTGCATCTTGCAAACGCGTACCAATTAAAACTATAAAGTGATACGGTATAAAAATGGAGCACATGTTTCTAATGTTGAAAATCATTCATACACGACTTGTACTTTACTGTTGTTTTACATGTGCTTCGCTTTTAACCGTTTGCATGAATGAAAAATTAGCGAATGAAGATTATCAAAGCATGAATCAGAGAAGAAGGAAGGTGTATATGCTGAAAATAGCCGCGTTAAAGGCAAGGCGTAGGGGAAGCACCTTCAAACACAGACAAAAATAAAAGGTACAATTCCTGTAACGCTATTAAAAATTTTAAAGGAGAATTATTTTTTTGCGTACTTTTTCAGTCTTGTTTTCTACGTCGAGAGAAGAATATAGAGATACATAGGAACATGATTTATATTCATTCTGTGTTATTTTTTAATAGAAAATTTTGCAACGTTATATCGAAACAATGAAAGAAATATTATTTTATTATTGCACGAGGGAATTGTATTAATACAATTTTCGTTTTTATATTTTTTTAAAAAGTATTTTTTTAAATAG
>NW_017100515.1:939065-940973 GCF_001263275.1 Habropoda laboriosa | reverse complement strand
ATTGGCTTTGAAATGTGAAAATTTGTATAGAATCATAGAATTAGGTACAGTAGGTTTTATACCGATAAGAAACGTTAAGCCATGGAAGTGCTAATTAAGATTAATCAAATTAACGTTGTCGGAGGCAACTATGTGTACAATGAAAACGAGTGACGATTTTTGCTCTAATTTGATACGTCTAACGTGAACGAAAACAATTAAACGAGAAATTCATTCATTTACAATAGAAACATTACGTCCTGAAGGCCTGTATTATAACAATAAGAAAGTAGCAAATTTAATTATTGCTACAGCTAATTATTAAATGGTGTAGAATTTTTGTTATGGGTAATAGATACATATGGTAAAAACTTTGAAAACGAGAATAATTTAATCATACAAAATATTCGTATAAAAAAAGGAATATATCAAATTACAATATCATCATTAACGTATGTTCAAACTAAACGCCATTTTAAACATACAAAAATACAAGTGAGCATAATTTAATTTTAAACAATTTGCTTGCATAAAATTTAATGTTAGATAGCAAGTTTTTTTATAATTCGATCGATCAGTTACAAAAGTACCATACATTTAAGTTAATCATTAAAAATTGAACCAGGCTAGTATACGGTGAAAATAAACGATATTACAAAGTTAAGCATTTTTTTAACGGTATGGAAATGCGGATAGATCAAGTTATATGTAAAAAAATGCCTAAACGTTAGATATATATTTAAATGAGACAGCACTATTTATATCTATGTTTGTTTATATAAAACAAAAAGACTTAGAGACATTGTAAAAATATTGTTTACAATAATGTAATGAATGTTGATCACTGTTGCTAGTTTATGTGCCAATGTGCTGTACTGTAATATGGAGAGATAATAAATGTTGATAGATATAATTATTTCCAACCATATCAGACTGTCTTATTTTAGTAAAGTTGTCAATGGTATAAAATCTATTAAATACGCATAATGAAAAACTTTAAAAATCTAGAGGAGCAATTTATTGGAATGTGGATGACCATTAAAATATTCGAAAATATCTAACATTTCGTAATAAATTTATAGTTAAGTTAAAAATTTTTTAAATGCAAAATTACTTACACAATCAAATACAATTTACATAAGGAAAATATTATCATCTGCGGCCATAATTTGATTAGCGTCGGACATCTTATTAATTGCGGCAGTGATTTCACCTGAAGTGAATTCTTGAGTCTGTTGACTGTTAATATATTCTCTTACTCTCGATAATGAGAGTGATTGTGCCCTTTGTTGTTGGAACAACTTATGAAGAAGTGTTCTGAAAATTTTCAACCTGAAAAAAAGATAAAATAAAAAATTTTAATATCTTGGATACCAATAGAATTTTGAGAAAAATGTACACATACCTATCATCAGTGATAGTCGCGGGTGTATCAGGTATTACGGTTTTATCAGAATCTGATGCTGATGGTTGATCGGATCGACTTGTTGAAGTCGAATCAGTCGTCTTCGCTCTAGATCTCGTGATTCTTCTAGCGGTTACATCAATATGACTATCATCATCGTCACTTTCAAAATCATATGGATCTTGATCGCCTGTCATTTCCTTTCTCATACGTTTCTTTTTCTTTTCAACCTGACTCTCTCCAGGTACACTTTCTTCGCTGTCATTCCGACTTCGTTTTTTCTTATCTTTTTCAAGTACTCGCTTAAAATAAGCAAATTCTACTAGTTCTATTGCTGCATGAGCATCTTCAGCAACAACATTCTTTGATAAACGAGCCTTTGCGTGTGCGGTAGACAATCGAATCAATGTCTCCAAGGTACGAGCTGTTATGGGTTGAGTCTGGCAACAAATAATAAAAAATGTAGTAAAAAAATACACGGAAATCTGCTTAAATGAGTAAGGCAAATGTTGTACCCTCGCTAC